>NW_007577807.1:186058-215420 GCF_000690725.1 Stegastes partitus | reverse complement strand
ATTTACTAATTACCTCTCGGTGGTGATCTACTGGTCCTGTTCTGGATTCATGACGCCTACTCAACCATGTGAGAATCACAAAACTAAAAATGCATGCATGTGATGCATTGCATGTATAATTCATCAATAAAAGCCTCACTTTCACCCGATCAGGGCGTGAGTTCGCTTGGATTGTTGGATATTTACACCAATTTGTGCACCGACTATGAAAAGCACCATCACTGAAATCTTACAGTAAATTATTGGTATGTCTCATTCATTGCTGTGCCTTGGGAACACTTCATAGCTTTGTGTGTGTGTGAAATGAATCAATACAATGATCCAGTAGTGCAGTTCCAAAGTGCTTAATGAGGTGCTGCAGAGACAGATGTAAAAACAAGCACTTACACTGTATGTGTGATACATAGCTTAAACACAGATGTGGTACCATACGGAGGAAAAAACTGATTGATAACATGATCTGATTATTATATGATTCACTTTCACTGCGTTTTTACTTCCAGTCCTTGAGTTTCAGACGGTTTTTCGGGTGCATTTTTTGCATCGCTCACCTTTTACTTGAACACACAGCATATCACAAGTCACGGATTATAGCTGCTCACATCTGCTGTCTCCAGCCCTCTGATGTGAAATCGTACTGAATGTGCTGCCGTTTCCTGTAAATGGAGAGTATTTCATGGGGGAGAGCTCTGTGTAAATCTGTGTCTCTGCTGCAGATTGTGTGCTGCACAGCATCCAAACACACTGTGTGCTTTCTTACACAGTGTGTGTCCAGTAGACACTCAACTTCTCATGAGTCTAAGCTCATAGATGGCACAGTCGTGACGTGTTGCTATGGTGAAATTATTATTAGTAGTATTGCTTGAACATAACCTTCTCAGGGTCAGGTGCAGCTGAATGTTCTTCAGTTTGGAGGATGCACAGCTGGCCAGCGCAAGAGACTTGTTTGTCAGAAGAAAGCTCGCTGTCACCCAGATTCTTGGTGGCTGGTTTAAATTTGCAGACATGGAGCCAAGATTGTTCTCTAAAGAGCATTTGGGCCTTGGATAGCCAAATATAGCTATTTTGGATTCATTTTCATGAAGCTAGGGTAAGTTTTAGAACATCCAGCGCTTCTCTTTTCAAAACGTGTACCACCTCTATTCCTTTCCTCTCCACACATCTTCGTCTCTCCCACCACAAACGAGAGGAGACGTGAGGAGAGAGAAGTCGAGACAACAGGCATTTAACTGAACCAGACATTCTTGCTTCAGAGCCATAATTTTAAAGCGATTCCAGTTAAACGTGACATGTGGCACGGCTGCATTGTCTGGTTACAGCCTGCTGCTGTGAGCACAACAGCGGTCCTGACAACTGACAGGATGTATTTACGTTTCACACATATGCCATGAAGTGTAAGAGTTGTGACACACAAAGGAGTGCTGTACATACTATAAAAAGCGACAGATATTATGATTAGGTGCACAGATATTATATACACACATTTGTCAGTCCTGCTGTAGTTTGTATGTTGCTGCTGTGTCTCCTTTATGCATCACAGGAGTGGAAACGACCTCCACAACCGGTGCAGTGAGGCTACAGCAGTTGTGGAAACCTTCTTCAAAATGCTAAGGTTGATTTCTGGCATGAGGATGGAGGACACAAGGAGGCTCAGAACAGAGAAATGAAACGAGCCTGTTAGCCGTCGTCGGTTATCTTTTTAGGCATCCACATAATGAATATTGTGTTTGCAGGTGATGTCCTAGCAGAAGCATGTTCACTAGTTTTAGCCTAATTAGACGTCTGACAGTACCGGAAAGCATTCATAGTGCAGCAGCCGACCAAAATATGTCACATTCATCTGATCGCTGACTTCCAGGCCTGTCTATTGGCAGTGTAGCAGCATCAGGTCCATTTTTGGTTGGATAGTTAGTTTTTCTTTTCTTCTTCTTTTATTGACTTTCTCAGTAAAATTATTGTCATCAGTCATCAAAAGCAGCAGCAACGGTTTAGACATGTGATAGTGACATGACTGAGGATACAGATGTTTTTAACCAAGAACAGAACCGTCATCATTTACTAAAGTTAAACAAATCCAACACACACGTCCACCATGATGCAGATCTGGATGCCCAAGTACTGTCCTAAAACTGGAGCTCTAACGTAATGAACATGAGGTAGGATCCTGGTAAATATATCTTTCTATTCTTTTAGGGCCTTATCCTGTTTATACAAATAAAATAAATAGTCAAGGTTCAGGTTATTTATAGAATATAATAGAAAGCTTTAATTTTTATTGTATTAGACACAACACCACAAAATTTGAACTCTATGAGAGACACACACAAAAAACTTTTAAAAATGTGACAAAGAACAATTAAAAATGTTAAACTCCAACATTAGAAGTTGTGTAACCGTTTCGTTTTTGTCAATGCTGCTTTATTCACTGCAAAATAAATACAACGGCTGCACCAGTTTAAATGAAAATCATCACACAAAAATGAACGATTGCACACGAGGAGTCGTTCACTTGTGCACGAACGACCCTAAGAAAAAAAAAAGTCTTTAAAGCCCAGTTTTCATGGTCCTGTAGTGGCTGCCAGAGGGCAGCAGGTCAAACAGGTGGTGACCAGGATGTGCACAGTCCTACCAGAGTCCTGAGGCAGCGGGAGCTGGAGGTGTCTTCCAGGGAGGCCAGAGGGCAGCCAATGAGTTTGTGTGCGGCGTTGATGACCCTCTGAAGAGCTCTCCCGTCTGCCGCTGAGCGACCGGCGTACCACACTGAGATACAGGATGATGGAGGAGCGGTAGAAGGCCACCAGCAGCTTTCCCTCCAGACCGTCTTCCCTCTCAGGAAGTGTAGTCGCTGCTCTGCCTTTCTCGACAGCTGCAGGAGAGGTCACCTGAAATGTGGGTTCCCAGGAATTTGAAGCTTATTGAACCCTTTCAACACAGTTCCTGTTGATGTAGAGGTGGGTCAGGGTCGAAGGATGATGACTGCCTTTGTTTTAGTGCTGTTCTGGACTGAGCGCTACGCTGTCAGTCTGTGATTTCATCTCCTGAGAGAGAAGTCCAACCACAGTGGTGTCATCCTCGAATGTTGTGGTGGTGTTTGTGGGATGGTTTGGAGTGCAAGATAACAGACTAAATGATATAAAACACCACATGCTTCTCTTAAAAAAAAAAAGGCATCACTGTTCGGTTTCACTACTCGGTGCTTCAATGAGAAGGTTTCTGAGGAAGGTCAGAGTTTTTAGAATCTGTCCAAAACTCGTTTCTTTGCCTTTTCTTTGGCTTATGCATAAGATGTATAGATTCTCAGTGGAAGGGAACTCTCTGATTTCTGTCTGATTTTTTTTAAATGTAAGAAATTTCAAAGCAATTTTACTGTTTTTCAGACCCGTGTATAGCGATGCAGCTGGAAACCGATAAACCACTGAATCCTTCCTCCTTAAAACTGAACCTACTGTGCTTTGAATTGTGTTTTAATACGTGTTCTCCCCACATCATTCACACAGCCGGCGTTGCAAAGAAGGTGAAACTGTCTGAACGTCAGAGGTTCACATCCAAGCAACACCTTTAATAGAAGGCAAAATGGGAAACCATGGTCAGATCTACTCATGGTATCGACGAACCCATTGACCTGCACACACGTGGTTTTTACCTGCAAGCTTTCCTTCCAGACTTCAGCTGCTGCAGCTGTGTTGCTTCATGCTGGGGTTGTATTTTTATATTCCTGATGAATGAAATGAAAATGAAAAATACTTTATTTATCCCAGAAGGGAAATTCAATATTGTAAAAGCTCACTTTTCTTTTTCTTTTAAATCAATATAACATATATTTTATACAACAACAATAATAATAATCAGTCAGTCAGATTTGTTCTTCAAGGTGACGGCTGTTGTCAGGAATGAATTTCTGTTTCTCTCCGTTCTACAGTGAAACATTATATTATTATATGATATTGGTCTAGTTGTTGTTCTTGTGAGTACATATGGAGTTCTAGGTCCATCTATGTTTGGTAATCTGGTGCTTTTTATATGAACGCACTCACAGCCAGATTCAGGAACCCTTTGCTTGACTTATCGAGTTGACTACCAGCCAGATAACGAAAAGACATCCCGGGTATGTTGAACTTCCCCAAATGGGAATAGAGAGGCCGAAGTTAAACAGTTTAGTGTGCCTGGAATGACTGTGTTAAATGCTGAGCTGTAGTTTATGAAGAGGACTAAACTGAAAACGTTAAAATATCCAAGACCGTGTTCGGATAAAATCACTACAGGCAAGTTTGTATTACTTGCAACACAAATTTCAAAAAGAAAATGTTGATTAATGTTGCTGAAAAGTTGTACCTAATGTGAAGAACATGATTATAAGCCGACGTGCTTTGTTGTGCAGACAATAAGAGGATATTATGCACGAGACGTGATAATTGTAGTTGGCCTGAAGTCTGCATTACACCCCTGCTGATTACTACCAACAGCCTGTTGTCTTTCTTAAACGTATTCTTTAATGAGACTTCAAGAGGTCAAGATTAAAAAAAAATGGATCCAAGTAAGCTGCACCGTTATTCCACTCAAAGCGCCACCATGTTCTCCAAGCAGATGTTCTTTTAAAGTGCTCCGCTATGATGAAGAAAGCATCGCTGCATCTCCTCGCGGTAAGACAGAAGGAGGATTTAAATACACCCAGACTTGTAGTTATTTCAGGGGCGGCTTTTTTCTTCTTCTCACCTGCTTTCATACAAAACAATTACTGGCAGTTTACTGAAATATAGGCCACTTTTCTGGGAAAACGGAGGCGCATCCCGCTGTTTTGTGAGACTTTTGAAAAGCTGTTGCTTTGCACCTGTTTTGCTGCGGTTGAAACACTCTTACCTTTCAGGCCCTTGGTGTTTTAAGAGCTTTAAAACACACCCGGTTCTCAGCGGTGTCAACAATGCCTCCCTTTTTTCAAATGGAAAAAATAAGACACAAGAAGCTGTCAGTAGTGCTCCCCAGTGGAAACGCTGCAAGTGGAAGAGCTGTTTAGAGTAAATGTAATTCCACTGTTTGCCAGGGCTCTGTATAATGCTCCCCCAGACTTTCCCCGCCTCTCGCTGCATTGTTTGGACTTTGTTGTCTTCCTCTCTCCACCTTCTCCTCCTCCTTCCTCAGCTTGTTAATTTGACTGCTCCTTGTGTTCGCGGCTGTGTTGTCATGCGCTGCCTGCTGAGACAGCTACAGAGAATCAAACCCCCTGCGCCCTCATGCATACGTCTCTCCGGTTCGGCTGTGTTGCATGTTGTGTATGCATGTCATTGTGTAGGCGTGGGTTGTCTCTGTGTGAGGGAATTCGAGAAAAATCAGCCATGCATAAAAACAGCCAGTCAGATCATTTTAAGGTTTTAAGGTCTGCTAGTCTTTCTTGGACGGGCTTCTGTATGTACTGGCGTGTTTCTTACGTGTCTGTGAATGTCACACGGAGTGCAGCATGTATGAGAAAATAAAATAAAAAATCAAGTGGTATGCAGATTTCTCCAGAGCCCACAGTGTTTGCTTAGATGTCACCGGCAGGTGTTCGCTGTCACACTCACTCTACGTTGCTCCAGCATTCATCTAGTCTGATGTGCACCATGCTGCTGTAGCGTTCATTTATTCTTGGAGGAGATGCCACAGTTCGGATTTTCTAGCTCGCCCTACAACTGTCTTGACACTTGGTATAAAGCTGAACCGGTGCCAACGGGAAAAAAGTCTGCTTTTATTGAAGACGCACTCAAATGACTGGCTCGGAAAACACTAACGACTGCAACTTTGTTTGTGTGATTTGGTGTGTAAAAGCTTGATTAGCGGTTAAATTTTTGGAAAACACGGGTGAACAGTTTCGATTAGGCGCCGCACACTTGATGAACAATTTGATTTGGGGTACATATTTGCAATGGAGCAGGGGAAGTACAGACTTGACAGGCAGTGTGTTGTAGGAAACAAGAGCTTATCAGCACAAAAAGGCTGAACTATTCAGAATGAGCAGCTGCCTTACAGTCCACCGGGTTTATTTACTGTCTGGGGCTGTTTATGCTCAGTTTAAGTTGTCTCTGCCACAAGCAAAGTGCAGCAAATGTAGGAGTTTTCATGCACCCCCAGCATCAGAGAGACAGTGGATTACTTTTATTTATGCTGACAATGTCACCACAACAGCTGGAGAATCCTTACAGTTAGCACCGTGTGCGTCTAATGTGGCTAACGTTGTCATTAGCTCTGATCATATGTCCACAGGTCAGAGCCAGGGGCGGGGTTCAGGGGTGGCTACTTGGGCTAAAGCCCTGGATGTTTTCTGAAAAGCCCCGAATCTGAATTTTAGTTTTGAGGGGGAAAAAAAACCTCCTGGAGGTAACGTGCAGCACCGGAGTCCAACAGAGAGGCAGCAGCTGCGTAAGGTAGCCTTCATACAGCCTGCCTGAGCCGCACACATGGGAAGACTGATGTAAACATGGATATTATGACGTTTTTAAGACTAAAAGTACCGTTGTTGTGGTGGTATCTGGATATATATTCACCCACAACCTGCCACCGCTGATGGTGCAAACACCGCTAACCTACACTAGCATCAGCAGCCACATACTGCCTGTGCGTTCTGGCCACTTCCACCCTGTATTCAAATATTCGTTATTAATTGAGCCCGAATATCTGGAGCCCAGAAATTGCTATTTGGATCAGCCCTACATTCATCTGGGCCAAGAACCGGGTCTTCTTCAGTCCTAAATCCCCCCCTGGTCAGATCTCCATGGAAACTGTGATGCTGTGGGATTCTGTGTTGTCTCTTGTGTTTCAGTGAAACCTAAAGTCAGCTGGTGCCAACTCTTTACATTAGTTTGCATCTGTCCTGCTCTCATATGCACTGATTACAGCTGAACTCCTAACGAAGCTGTCCTCAATTAAGCATT
This sequence comes from Stegastes partitus, assembly GCF_000690725.1. Taxonomy (NCBI): domain Eukaryota; kingdom Metazoa; phylum Chordata; class Actinopteri; family Pomacentridae; genus Stegastes; species Stegastes partitus. The sequence goes on along the minus strand of NW_007577807.1, from coordinate 208,518 downwards.
TGTCTGTTTCTGTTGTCAAGCGACGGAACAAGTATAAAGTAGTGACTGGATGCAGGTTCCTCTGATCTTACAAAACGAAAATGTCAAAAGATGTAAAATACACAAGTGATCTAACAACATGCAGCCTGCCCAGCACCACCACTGGACCGGCCATGGTGGTGTAAGGTCATTAACTGGTATTATTTGGTATTAAATCGTAACCTGCCCACACATACAGCAGTTTTTCTCTCCTTTCTGCTTTTGTGTGGCGAGAAAAGTGACACAGCAGCACCGGTGTTTATCCAGAAGGGCGTCCAACAATGCCTCACTCTATTCTACCGGTGTTTTTGTTGCAACAAAAGCGGAGCCAGTTTCAGCCTTTCTGCTGGGCGACCTTGTCATGCACTCAAATGAATGACAAAGCGCTACCGGCGGTCTGAGTGCATCACTCTTCAGATCTAAACTGTAAAAGCTAAACTTTAGTTGAAGCAACAGCGATAGTATTGACTTGTAGATAGCACAGTTATGATTTATTTACCGAACACATTCTGTGCCATTAGTGCTGCAGATGCTGGTTCTGGACCTGCTTCTGTTCATTTCAACAATGAAGCAGTCCGTCTGAAAGCCGTGCCACGCTCCAGACTCATGAGAGAGCAGAACACAGGCGGGAAATAGACACTGTGTTTTTTTCCTTTGTGAGAAAAAGAGAAAAATAATTGTTTCTGGCACCTTTTTCCATCAGACGCGTCATGTCTTTTGCCAAGTTGTTGTCCCTGGTAGTGAGGCAATTTCCTCTGTCTTTTGAATGTAGCTGCCATGCGTGTGGTTCGTATTTCACAGATTCATTTCTGTATCCCCTTGCTGTGTTTAACAAATGAGAACTGCTGGCTATCAGCTTGTGATTGCTCCCTGTACGTGTTCCCTTTGATATCGCACGCCACCGCTTGTGTGTATGGCGCCGATTGCATAATTGTGTTAACCTTTAACATGCAGCAATTCTTTCTCGGCGCTCCTCTGATGTGTCCAAACAGAGAATGTTCAAACCATTTTCCTGTGTTCGTTTTTGAACTGCCTGACAGGTGAGTCTTTTCACAGGGTCCCCTGGGTTATTTAGAAACCTCTGCTGGATTCAAATGAACCCAATGAATGGGAAATGTATCCATTAGCATATTGATTTAAATGCAAGGTTGCTACAAGACATCTACCTTTTCCCCTTTAAAGAGGCAATCATAGCGGCGGTACAGGTAATGGAGGAGAGGAGCGGCACCGCTGCTCGACTGCATGATGTCGAGGTGTTGGGATCCGTGCCATTGTTTCCTCTTGTGAAGGACGAACAAAGCAGGCGTTTTTGCAGTTAAAACCGACTCCGTGTGTTAATCTTGTTTTCTGCGCTGCACAAAACTTGCGGATTGGCTGAGGTGTGAGGTGAATGGTGGGAGTAAGAAGTGCAGCTGAGATTACAGTCTGAATGCCAAATCGCTTACATTAAGATTAGAGGAAGGACATGGATTTTGCAAGTCTGTCATCAGACAAGAAAATCAATATTGCACAGTTCTGCCAAAAGCCCATGTTATATTCAGCAGAATGTTGTTTCTGCTTCTGCTGCCAGTGTTCACCTGCACACAGTGGTACAGTAGCTATGATTAAGGCTGGAAACGTGCTTTATGTAGAGAAGAGACTGTCTTTGTGGTTGATGGAAAACATTAATTGCAGTTCTGTGGCAGGATGCAAATGTTAGGCGTGGCCAATGGCGAGAGACTTTGACATTTAATAACTAGACTGGATGTGCGTTGCAGATATCTGGAGTTCACTTCCTCCTGAAAGAACATCTGAGATGTCCACAGTGACATTCCTCCTCTCCACAGTGGCCAGGTCATTTTCTAAACTTTTATCATTCATGTGAATAAGGTTTCTAATCACAGAAATCTACAAACCAGGTGTTTATATTCATAATGCAATAACTCAGTTATGACTGGTGGTCATTCCAGTTTCTGTTATGTGACCCATCGGCATGACATCAGTTGCATTGCGCTGCCTCAGGCTACATCTGAGATACAGCTCAAATTATCACATGATAAAATATAGATTTTGGGTTTATTGCTGAGATCGGCTCATTTATCTGTTTGTAGGTAACATATAATATTATATCGCTGTCAAATCCCGTCAGGCACAATGCCACTGATTTGGGTCACATATGTTTAATTCCCCTGAATTTAAGATATCTGCCTCATCCTTTTCAGTTATCTTAAACTAGCCTTGAACTTGTCAGAATGACGTTGTGGGTATCACACACTGTAATATCTTGAACTGACGTTGCAGATATCTGTAGTTGTGTCCAGAGCCAGCAGCTTTTCAGACATACCGGAGCACTGCGGCTCTAACTGGTTTCCTGCCACACCAGCCTGAGGCCGAAGCACTAATAAAGGGTCAGTGTCCAATAGGAAGCCTCGTATGAGCGACATCAACAAGTCAGACTGCTCACAACTGAATTACAAACATCTCATTTTGATTTGTCAGAACAGCGTCATGGACGTTGAATAAAAACTCTGAGTAGTCACAGTGTAATTACAGTTGGTCAAAATGACATTATTGATATCTGTAATTTTAACTCTGGATAGTCCAGCTCAGCAATTAAATGTTAAAACAGCTTTGCCATAAACCAGCCCAGCCTATTACCGGACTCCCTGCCTCAGTACTTAAAGGCCAGACTCACACATAAAGGGCTCCTGCTTTGGCTCAGGATGTTGGCACCGGAGCAGAATAATCCAACATGAATTTCATTTCCAGGATACTGTTCAGAATATTTTACAAAAGCCTCATTTTAATGTAACCTATAACAAAAATAACTCCTGTTTTTTTTTGTTTTTTTTTTTAACCAATTTGAAGGGATCTTGATAATTATGTTCCAATAACTTGCGGCCTGAGCTCGTTCCATAATTCACATTAAGGTTTTATGAAGTTATGATCATAAAACGTTGAAAGGGAGAGCGGAGAGCCCGACTTTCATCATCCATGGACTAAACGCTCCACTGTAGGCTGCTTGAACATGGCTAATAAAATAAAAACTAAGCTTTATTATCCCTGCTATCTTTTATCTCCGTAACACTGTTTTTCAAATGTTAATACCCAACCTCCAAGTGTCGAGGATAGCAGTGAGCATCCCATCAAGTCCAGCTTTACAACAAATCACTTCAGTTTTAAAGACAATTTAATCAGGAACACAACCGGAGCGAGCCCACGCAGTTCTCAGCCGGCTCGGAGCAGGAACGCCGGGTGTGAAGTGAAGCCATCGCACTACGTCTGACCTCCCACCCTGTCTCAAGGTGAACGCAAACTTTTAGTGAGTTCTCATCAGGAATTAGCTCCCAGTTTTCAGGAGAAACTACTTTCTCTGTTCATTCTGCTGAGAGTTGGACTTTGCTGGATTCATTACCGTTAATTGGCTGTTTAGTGGGACACTACCGAACAGTCGAATGTGGGAGCAGCAGCTGTAGCATTAGCATCCGCGCGGGCTGAATTATGCATGGAGGTTAAAGCTTCTGAAAGCTTCTCCGTATGATTTATTAATGTCTGCTCGCAGATAGGAACGGATTAGGTCTGCGGCAGGGATACCGAACGATGACACATTCGCAATGGTCATGACGTTGTTAGGTTACAGAACCGGGTGGGAATCAAAGCCCAAATTACTATTCCATCAACATTCAACATTTGTGAAACAGTGGGTGCTGGCAGAATCCAAACTTTCATGCATTGTGTATGAAACAGACTCAGACACTGTGGGAGGACAAATGTCTGGCTGTGAGCTGCTCTGCTGAGCCCGGCTGCAGCCAGCGGTTTGATGGTATGCAAGGCCTTGATCTCCATCTTTATCGATTGGCCTGATGGCTATGAAGCAGCACGGCTCAAAACAAGAAACGCATGTGGTACATTTCAAAGCAGTGTTTAATATAAACAGATAGGGTTTTTATAATGTATTGCACCCTTTCACTAAATGCAAACAATGCACCTAATCTCCCTCCACAGCAGTGAGGATGCATGCACACACACTATTAGGATGTTTAAAGCAAGCCTCAGTCACAGCTTCCTTATTCATGTTGTTCATTATTAAACAGAACATGGTTTTATAAAAGCAGTATTTTCTCTTTCTTTCTTTTAAGACTGTGTTTTTTTGTTTTTTGTTATTATTTCTAAGTTAGAAATCTTCTGGATCTGGATCTGGACAGGTTGTGCAGTCTGTTGTTCATCCAAAGCAGCCAGTGGGTAGATATTAACCATGAGTTTGCAAGAAATGTACACTTGACTGATTTCAAACCTCCAACTGTCTTCTTCTTATGATGCTCATGTCTCACTGCTTGTTTTCTCTTAAGTTAAAGCATTTTAACACTAAATTAAAGCCAAAGGTGCATCACACCTGAACACGACAGTATGGGTATATTCTGTTGACCTTTTGGATAAAAGCAATATCTCTTTTAGTTTTACTCTCCCAGACATTTGTGCCAAATATGAAGAAATTCCCTCACAGCTCTCCGGAGATATCACATCACAAAACTGGGACGGAGTGACAACGTGAGAACATGACACCTCCGCCGGTGGTGGTTGCAAAGTCTGAGGCATGAAAATGACAAGTTTGTAACAACACAGCTGCACTCACCTTTATGGGTTTAAAATCTGGAACCGCATCAACTTCTGCCCACATCCAGCATGTGGTCCATCTGATGTCATAGTCGTATAGAGTGCAGAAGAGCAGGCTGTGGTTGTTGATTATCAGGCCGGTTGTTGTAACACACTGTTCATTGGTTTATTTGCTGTTGCAGAGAGACTTAGTTTTAGTGTTGGAGCTGCTGGGTTAAGGGACTCTATATGTACAGTCATGACTCAATAATCCGACACTAAATGTAAAACCGTCATCTATGTCGGATTGTCCAGATACGAGGAGGGCTTGATGCTGGAAGGATCATTAGTTGTTCATTATTGTTCATAGTTGTTATAATAACTAGTAGGGCTGGTCCCAGTAGAACTTTCTGGATATTTAGGCCCAATTAATGATGAATATCCAGATATTCGTCCTGGTCGGGGGACACTTCCACCCCGGGGCAGCGCTCTGACGGTTTGTGTGTGAACACACCGGCAGGGTGACAGAGGGGTGCTTTTAAGGTCTTGCTTGCCTTCTTGCCTCAGTATCTCTAACGGAGCAGCGACGTTCTAATACCGAGGTACCTGAGCTATAAATGCACACTGTAATCACGGTTTTTAATCATACTGCAAGTGCACATGGTGTACAGCCTTCAGTTGGCTGAGCCACCAGGATCCACCTCACATCCTCAGACTCGGTGCTGTAATCCTCTCGTGCTGTCACAACAGCTAAATCTGCCACCTGTGTCATACACGATCCTATTATCTTCCTTTTACAATCTAAACACCTCTGGTGGCGCCTGACATCATGTTGGAAAGATAGACAGGTACATCCTGTTTGAAATTCCTGTCACAGCGGCTTTGCTGAACTTTGCCTTCCAGCCTATTTCACAGCTGATCCATCATGCATGTCAAGTGTGTGTGTTTAACCCACTAAAGGACACAGTTGGCCTTCATTACACTACTTCCTGTCTCCCAAAATGCTTTGCTTTCCTTTTTATTTTTTTTCCTCCCTCTCTCGCTGCGGTTCTGGTGTGTTGGGGTTTGCGTGCGGGTGTGGGCGGTTGAGGGATGTTGGATGTGCAGCAGAGCTTCAAATTGGCTCTCCTTGCCTCATGTCAAGAGCCGCGGTTTTCTGAGGTAATAGACATGCAAATAGCACGGTGAGTGTGCGTATTCCAGTCGGCGTCGCGTCTCGGCACTCGGTCAATAACATTATGGAAATGCGCTGCGGTTTCTTTGGGTCTCACTGTTTGAGTTGGATAACAAGGCAGTCCAATGTGCCCGTTAGCACAGTGACAATGACAGAATGAGGTGTTTGTATTGTCACACACTGTATCACAGCGAGCCGAGAGACGCACAGAGAGCGACGTGCTGCAGACACATAAAGAAAAGCGGCGAGCGGTAGAAGGCGCCGGTGATCAAAGTTCTGCGCTGCTTCTCCCTGTTTACTGCATCGACTAAAGGAAACACGTGCAAACACGTTTTCTGTTCTCACGTCGTTTTTCTTTCCCAACTGTCAAAGTTTCCGTTTGTCAAGTTTAATCGCTTATCAAAACCAACATCCCACCGCCATGTGGATCGGATGCACGCCTGCGTAATGGAGCTCTCTGTACTACAGTTTGTTTCTCACCTGAATGCAGCTCACTTGAAGGGACGGCGTGAACGGTGTTTACAGAGCGGCGCCTCGGTCCTGTTGATTTTCACATCCAACAGGGTGACAAATTGAGACGTGGCTTATGCGGCGCGTGTTTGCTTAATTGCATCGGCATAATTATTACCGTTCTCAAGACAATTCTTTCGCCCGAAGAAGAGTTTTTTTCTTTTCTTTTTTTTTCCTATGTGTGCCATTCTGATGTGCATGTGTGTAAGAATAGAGTCCGGTGGGAAATTCGAACATCTGTGTCTCGCTGCCTCGCTGTGCCCAGGAGACAACTGAGAATAGATGTTTTGCCTATAAGGAATCCGCTTCAGCAGGTAGAATATCAGACGGGGGAGCAGGATATAACATATGCTTAACCTGGCAATTACTTATAGTTACGTATAGACGCAGCCTGCACTCATCACACTTGAATAAAAGCGTGGACTATAATCATGTTGTTCTTCACGGGTGAATGCATTAAATAGCAACACAACAAAAAAACCCACTGAGAGGTTCCCTTTAGGACAACATCCACTCGGACCCATCTGGTTGCAGCGTTTTGCTTTGTCTGAAAGAAATAAAACATTGGAGCAAAAACTTTATGTTTTAATTCACCACGATTTGTGAGTGAAAGCGGATTTAAAGGCCCCTGAGACTGTAGGAGCTTCTGAGTCAGTTTAAGAAACAAGACAAACCTAAAACTGCCTTCATTTAAATGAGCAACCAAAGAATGTGTTTGGTATCATTTCTACAGCTGAAGGGTTTTAATACTTTTGCCCTTTTTTGAAATTTTAAGCATGCACACTCACTCACATCCGTCATTTAGTTACACCGCATTTATTGACATGGATTTATATATATATATATAAAAATCAATGCCCTGTTTACGAGACACTGAGATAATAAATCTGTGTATAACAATCTGTATAAATGTAAATATCAATATGTCTGCACCCTCAATATTCTTGTAAATAATGCTGCAGTTTTATGGGTCTTATTTAAATTTAACTTTAATTCTTTTGCTTCTGCTTTGCACGATTACAGTTATTTTTATTTTCAGTTACTTTTATTTTTTAGCTCTTTTTATATTTTTATCTTGTACATTGTCCCTTACTCTCTATTTATTGTTGCACCGACCCACCAGAACTAATTCCTCGTATGGTATAAACTACACCTGGCAATAAATCGGTTTCTGAAGTTAAAACCTGATGTGGCAGATCTTAATAGTCCAAAGTTTGTAGATAAAATCTGTAAATCATAGTAAATGTAAAGCAGTCATCATTTTTTTGGCAAATAAAGCCCCAATAATTGCCCCTCTGTCCTCCGAACATAAATCTGTTCTGTGCTTTGTTTGAGACCGTTGGTGACAGTGTGGTTCTGGTACCACTGAGGTTGCGGGTTTAGTTGCTGTTTGGGTCACTTTTTAACAGACTTCCTGTCCAGTGTCTCCTCAGCATCAGTCTTTTTGCCCTCTGTTCCTGCCTCAGTCACCCTGTTGTGTTTACCGCCCTACGTATTCCTCCAGGGCTCAGCGCAGGGCAGCGGGTTCATGCTCATGTTTATTGATTTAAATTGTTTAATTAGCATGCTCGTTTTGATTCTGATGTTAACAATGCATTTCTCAAATTGAAATAGCTTTTTAAATGTGCTGTAAGGTCCTTTTATGCTGCCAAACGAGCTCCGATCCGCCGGGCCCCGGATACGGGACCTCTGGTGGAGTCCTGTGGTGTCTGGCACCAGAATGTTGGCAGCGGAGGCAACCCTGTCCCCACAGGTTCACGTTTCCACACAAATAAACTGCATTTTCAATGACATTTTGAAGGAAACGGTTGTGTTTTCTCATCTGGGATGTTGTAGGAAAGGCTTAAGTTTAAAATAGCCACAGAATCTGCACAGGAGAGCAGGGCAGGAGGATGGAGGCGTTAGCTAGCCACGGGACTCTCACCCAGGAGACCCAGCTTAGCTTCCCATTGGGGACCATTACTCTTCAGTTGATGGGGAATGAATGGATGCCAGTAGAACGTTGCATTGTAATGAGATGATCATCGTAATTCAGTTAATCTGTCAGTGACTTGTGGCCGACCCAAAAAGCAAGAAGCAGCCTTTTAAAAGTCTAATCTTCTTATTGCACCACATGTTTGGCAGTCTTGTGCATTTGTTTTGTTCCCTAACACATGAAATCCAGTGAAAAACTGAATCAGAGTTTCATGAAGCTCTTAATAAAGTCTGACCACAGTGACCAGTGACAAGCTGAATGAAAAACTAAATTCATATGAACTCATGATCAGCTGGCGATGTGGACAACTTACCTACAATATTGTTTTTCAAATGCTTCATCCTGTAATGAGATACTACTTTATGCAACAACAATAATAATAATAACAATAAAAACAAAGCAACGTAATCAGAATGTCAAACCTATCAAACAGTGACTCCAGACATGCATTTGTTGTGTAGCTGGACTTGTGCAAGGTTTTCAACAAAACCAAAAAGAGGAACTAATTCACCCTGAGTCAGCTGGGATAGGCTCCACCCCCTACTCAGGATGAAGCGGTGTATAGATAACGGATGGATGGATTTTCTGATCTGATTTCTCTCATCAGAACGTCATTGTTTGTGAGTTCTGTGAGAAAAAGCCAATAAATAGTTTAGATGCTCATATTCTAAATTATGATGACCAATGTTGGAGTTTCAGGCTGTTACAGACCAAATGCTGCCTCGTTAAGCTTTCATAGATTATTTTCATGCAGTCAAGCTTGAAATAAATCAGTCTGTCAGAGAAAATCCATGTCTAATAGTCATTCCTATAATGTTACACCAATTTCTGAATGTTTTGCACTTTAACAGCAACATGGAGCACCAACATTGTGTATTGTACGTCAGAACAGTCACAAAACCAATGATTTTACCAAATTTTCGATTGAATTCATATTTTGCAAACCTCCACTTTTTGGAGCCAATGCTACAAAACAGGTCCATACTTGTGTGACAATGAGCTTCATCCACATACGGTGGGTAAATGGCCATACGTGTTAGTGTACTGCAGCAGTAATTGTTAAATTATGTACTCTAGCTGACTGGACTCACCTCGGGTCGTCTAACCAACAGGCTGATCGCTTCCCTGATGTCTTTGCTTGCATTTATTTGAAAAGCAGATCTTCCTGACTGATACAAACTGGTGGTACATGCCATACATCAGTGATGCCAGCAAGCCGTCGCAATTTTCTAGATCAGCATCTGCAGTATGAGCCAGGTGCACTGCAGACGAGATGCTGTATTTCATTTAGCTATTCAAGTGTTATCTCAAAGGAAATTGTTGGATTTGTAACATGATATTGTCAGGTCCTATGTGTAGTGCTCTCTGTAAATAGGTATGTGCATAAATAAAGCTGAAGAGGACTATACGTAGTGAGAGGAATACATAATCAGCAGATCGCATCGAGTTCAACTTCACTACCAATTAGAAGAGTCCCTTATGGTGCAACAACAGGCGAAACAAGTGGGAGATGCTGAGGTCACCCAGGAGAGGAGTTATACAACCTCCCAACAACTGATGCACTAAAAGTCTTTGTCCAGAAACAGAACTAAAGCTGAGAAACACCCACTAAAGCCCACCTGTCCGTCTACGTTTGACCGTGGATCAGTGGAGCCGTCTGTCTTCTCCACATCAGTCGCATCGCAGGAACCACCAGCACACGACTGGCAACCGATGCAGTCAGAATGAAAGTCTGGGTGTAAAAGTTAAGCACAGAAACTTTAGTTTTTTATACCTCACATCTGTTTAATTTAAAATCCTTTTAGCATTTGTCCTTGAGCTGTGATAGGCTGTTTCTCGAGATGTGTAGCCAATCACATTGTCCTGTGAGTGAGACGGTGCCTCTATTTTGGGAATCAGGTGAAAGATGTGAATGATTTCATTAATACTGAATGTGTGTGGTGGAGTGGATTAGAATGGCGTACTCCACCTTTAATGGCTGCTGTGCTAGCTAATTGCTAACTATGTCTCTGATACGATGGATGACACAACGAGCTTTCTAATTTTTTTCTCTTGTGTTTGTTTACATTTTGGAAAATCCAGCATAAACACTGACACTGAAAGAAAAACCTGCTGACTGTCGGATAACTTCTGGATTGTTCCAAATCCTGCCCCATTAGTGCGATGTAGATTTGAATCTGGTCCTAATGAGATCTTGATAGGAAGACATAATTACAAGATAAGGAGTCCGTTTTTTTTTCTCCCTGTTTTGTGTGAAAAATACCTACATGATGCTAGTTCAGAGCAGTAGTTTAGTGTTTGTTAGGACTTGTGTTTGTTTTGTCACAAACTGAGCAAAACTTTTGATTTGAGTGAAAGACCGTCTCATAGGAGTTAACAAAACAGCTTTTAGAGGTTCAGTCCACCTTAATCGATACCCCAAAATTCCCGGATCTTCATCCCAGTCATGACTAAAGGAGAACAATCGGCAGAGTGAGACGAGCAGAGATGACATGAATGCATGAACAGCGGATGGGATTTGGTACTTGATATTCTCTGAATTTCTCTCTGGAGCCATTGTTCTCCTTTTCCTGTTCAGCAGCCTATAACAAGTCTGTTTTTCCTTCATGGGGTTTAGTCTTCTCACCCCGGAAAGTAAGCTAGATTGAATGGCAATAAGCACTGAGGCAGAATTAGTAACCAAACCCTCAATCTTTGCTGTAGTTTCCTCTTCTGGCCAATTAAGCCGTATTCATTCCTGCTCCTCTCGCTGCCTCTATCCTTTCTGGCCCTTGCTCCCGGCAGCTCATTTGGGATGAGACCCGACACTTAAGTCTGGCCAAATGCAAAAGTGTTTTACCCAACAAGGATTTGTTGTGACCACGACCGTGCAGCCTTTTCCCCTTCCAGCACACAAATTGATTCCTATTTGAATGTGCAATAAGGAAGGAGAGGATTACTGACAGGGTGACAGCTGTCAAAGACTCTTTTTTTCTCCCCCTCTCCTCTGGTATCATCTACTCTCTCCGTTTGTCCTCTGTCTGTGTCTATGTCGTGGTCATTTTCCAGCCGTTTTCCTTCTCTGTGGGTCATTACATTCGGCTCTTCCCATAACCAAGCACAGGGAATATGTTTGGGCAAAATATTTAACTGAAAATGTCCATTACATGACACTACTTGCACTATTACTGGGCACACAGGGTGCAGGACCTTGATAGTGACGACTGAGCTCCATGTGCTGTGTTTACTGTTGGGTTTGGACTGCACTTTGGTTACGGTCAGAAAGATTCTGATCAAATATTGTCAAAATGAGCAGGAACTTGCACGCTTCTTGTGCTTCTAATTAAAAGAAAACCTCCACCAATAAATAATAATAAAACGTTCCTGATGCTTTATGCCACACATCACCTCCATGGAAAATCAATGAATTATTAAACTATTCATAATTGCTTAATCTTTTATCGTCATTGTATAATTTTTAAGTTTAAATTATGTGTTATATCACCCATCCCGCATGTTGTCAGCCCATTAAATGTTGGTTACGAGATGTTATCGCGCTCATAGGGATCACCAGCAGGTGGCGTCTCACACCTCTTAGTCGCTTCATGAGTTGATCATTTAATGGTGGGGGTTTCCATAACAACACCTCACGTTTATCACATGTTTAAAAGCTCAGTTTGATTGGTTTGCAGGGTGACGACTCCATCAAAGAATCTACGTTCACTCACACGGATGTAAGAAGTAGAAAACGAACTCTAGGTTCTGTTTATCAGTGATCTCAGTGGATGAAACCTTCTGGCCGACTCGTCTGTGCAGGATGGCGTCTACTGGTGAGATCTAACAGCTGATGAACATTCGGTTGGATGGTAGATTGTCGAATTGGGTGGTCGTGCTAGTCGCTAGCTTATCGTACACTTGTCTGCTTGTTGGGCCTCAAGAATCTGGTGTGACTGAAAGTTCATACGAATGTTTCGGTTGCTGCCACAAAGGACACGTCACCAAAGGAGGCAAGACTTGTTGATTCATACAACTGATGTTAACGATGAACAGTTGGATTCTTGGTGGAATAACTAAACAGAGCTTAAAAGGGAAGTTCAAGACCTGTATACTTTATTTTGACGTGGTTAGTTAATACAGTGGTTATCAAACGGCCAGTAAGAAGAACTACTACTGTGTGGGAAGACATGGATTAATTGGATTTGAGTACTTTTAGTTCAATTTGTTGTTCACCAAAAGGTCGTAAGTTAATCAGCTAACATCCAGAATGTGCTTTAGACTGCTAAAAATAAAAATAATAATAAATAAAGGTGGTAGTGATGATAAAAATATAGTGTGAGGTTCTAGTATCTGTAGCCACGACATGTATTTAATCTAACTATACAAGTTGTACATAATAAATTCAGAAATGTGGGACATGTGGTGTTTATTTGTCAGCACAAAGCAGTTAAATCAGGTGGTACCAATCACAGACCCCAGCTGCTTGTTTATGCGATATCACAGCAGGCTAACAGTGGATAATAACATTCCCAGTTTGCTGCTTAACTTTCTTACCAGTTGTTGTACTGGATGGTGTGTTTAGGGATTAAGTAACACATACTCTAGTTGGTTGTTGTTTTTTCTTTGTAAATTGCATTAATCCCTCCACTGTCTTTGTCCTATTTTTACCCCAGGTTCCTCCTTTGTTCTGAAAATGTTAGTCAAGTGGATTGAGAGCCATTATGCATTCAATAAACTGCCAGAGGTGTCACTGATGGATACGCAGCAGGTTGTCTGTCAGCCTCCCGCTAAAGCAGCTTATCGTAGGAAGGATTATGCTGAGAAAAATAAAAACAGTTTCACTGCTGTTTTTTTGTCGCCAGTTTAACATTGCAGTTGGGAATTAGCTACCTGGTTAACACGGGCACATTTGCGGCGCAGTTAATTTGCACTGTAACCTTTGAAATGAAATAGAATAAGTGGTGTGTGGAAGCTGTAGGCTACAGCAGGTAGCAGCAGGTAAAGGGATAATACGCAACATTAAAGTGTCTAGAAATGACGAGACCGTTTTTATATATTCCACTGGCTCGTATACTGACATCATCGAACTGCAGGACTTAAAGGACTGTATGACTGAATTCAGCGTTTAGCATCAGCTACAGTAGCTTTATGGACAGTCGACTCATCTGATCAGGTTCAAAGTTACTTGCAGCAACACTTTTATTCTTTAGGTTTTTAATTAAGTGTCATAACATGAATATACGTCTCTTAAAGTAATTTACATAAAGCATTATGTCCTCAGTAAACATGATTCCTGTATCTGAAAGACTTCCATTGGTGAAAATCAACAAACCACAGTTGTTTTCATAAAGAGACACCTAGTGGCAGACTGTGCTCTTCACTGAGGTTTGATCTCGTGGATCTTCTGCAGCCACACACATACACTCGACCTTCTGCAGGACACTTAGCTTCACAACCGGAGGGAGGAAAGAGGCTCTCCCTGTTGGAGTTGAACAAAGTCTGTCAAATCAAACAGTTTGTGTTCATCCCTCTCTGACTCATTTCCCCTGTCTGTCAGTGTCATTATGTCTTTTTATCTCTCTCTCCCTCTCTCTCATCTCTCTCCCTCTCTCCCTCCCGCTCCATAAGCAGCTTTGGAAGCGCCACTCTTGGTGGAAGCCACTAGCGGAGCATGTCTTTCCTCAGGCTTACACAGCAGCTGCAGCGGGTCAGACTCTTTAATGGTGCGCCTGTCTATACGGCCACATCGTCCATACAGTAGCCACTTGTCTGCACTGCGGGGATTAGAGCCTCTCTCATAATGCAGTGGTGCCCTCTTGTGAAACAGAACCACAGCCCATTTGTTTGTGCTTTAATTCAGCACAGTTAAAATCCATCATTCGGAGTGACAGAACCCTCTGCACAGTCGCCCATTGTACGTGGTTGCAGCACTTTATTGTGTTATGGGGTGGCTTTTTTTTTGTTTTTACTTTTTGACAGGTCTGTTGTTTGAATTTAAAGTAGGAGTACTGGATGTATTTTTGTGTACAGTTTGAGCTGAAGAATATTCGGAGGATTTGGGAAAAAAAAAAAAGAAAGACTGGAAGCCATTATTCAGGGACAGAAGTCATGCCGAGTGCAATTCTTCATTCTCCAATGATTCAGACAGAAAATATAATTAATTCTCTGTGGTTTTGGGGATTTGCAAATGACTTTCGAATTGTAGGAGTCCAGCAATCATGGACTTTTTTTTGTAGAATTTAGCATCTTAATAAACCAGAAAACCAGAAAAATAAACAGAATTGGTGTATTTTGTATTGAAACTTGATATTTGATGCAGTTCAGTTTCTTTTTTAAAGCATTATTAACTTACCTTGAATAAAACATGTGATAAACTGCAACCTACCTGTAAACATCACACATGCTGAAGCAACAGTCCCTCTCAGGTGTGTTGGGTGGATTATACAGAGTACTGGGCACACCGTTTGGTAACGCTAGCGATACTCTTAAACGTATTATAAAGTGTATAAACGCAGAACATCCTGAAATAATTTCTCTTGTCATGTTTTTACCGTTTACCAACCGTCGAACTGCATCGCCAAACGCTGCGCCATAAAAGACGACGCCAAATACCATCCATATGTATGAGAGCATGAATGGATGAGATAAGAGGAACTGTTTGTGATCTGTGGCACAGATTCATAATGTATGAGGCTGGAACAGATGCTTTTACACTCTGATGGATACCACGCATCGAGCGTGAGTGCCGGCGCACTGTACTCGCGCTTCATACATACTGTATGTTTGCTCAAGATTTGTTCGGCACATGCACAACCAGGATCGGTTATTTTCCAGTGCACATTTTTAATGCGCGGGTGAGGTTTGTTTATTTATTATTTATTTAAGGCGGTATTCCCCACAAAGGTTGCTCCATGAAAGCCGTGCCGGGCTAATTCTGATTTATTCCGACTCCTCTGTTGAGGCTGCGCGCTGTGCGTCGTGCTGCTAAGGTCTGTGTTCACGCAAGCTGTCAAGTGGAAGCAACCGCATGTGGCATGACCTGTGCATCCAGATGTATGGGTATATGTGCCTGAGTGCTCGGCTGTGTGTAGCCCTGGCGTGCCGGTGCTTTCGCTTCATTTCCTGGTGGGAAAAAGTAATTTTGAGGCCACAACCTCTTTATTACCATCTCTGCAGACTGAATAATGTGCGCTGTTGGCATCTGATGACTTCTGACTGGCTTCATACCTGGTTGTCATCTCTCATGTAAATGGGAAGGAGACCTCTGGCTCGTGGGTTCTGTTTCTCTCTTTGTGTTCGACTTTGCAGACGAGCTCTCGCAGAAGACTGCTTATCGTTTTTGACAGCGTCTAAGTGCAAACCAGATACAATGCAGCTGTTGCTCCTCCACAGCTCGGTCACTCACAGAAGTGTTTGTCCTTCTCTGGTCATTTATTTCCTGAATTGAGGGATTTGGATGAGCTTGTTTTTGTTTCTCCTTTTTTAAAAAAAAAATAAAATCTCTCCTGTCCTCAAACTCAAGGAGTCGGCTGATTCACTGAGTCATGTAACAAATTAAATGAAAAACTTGAGTCGCCCAGTAATCCCTGACTATAATATATATATTTATATTGGGTGTGCAAACTGCCTGATGTTTGTCTCCAGATTCTTCATGTTTTCCTCTTTTCTCACGATGCCACTGAGCATTACATCCTCCATGCTGGACCATGCAGATGGGGTTGAATCTCCTCCTTTCTTTCACCAAATGACAGCAAAATCTCCACTTTCATCTCTTTCGACCACAGAACTGGTGATGAAAAGCCTTCCTCTCTGTTCTGCCAAGCTTCTGTGTGGCTGTTGAGGAGAACAGGGGTCTTCCTTGGCCGGCGTCCATGAAGACGAGCCTTGTTCGGGGTCTGTTGGGGTGTCTGCCTTCAGATAGTGGGCCTGGAATCGCTCAGGTTCATCAGTGTGGCCTTGGTGGTGACTCTTGGATCGTCTTGGCTTCTCAAACCACCATTCCTGCCAGTGAAGGGGTCACTTCTGGCATCTTACCACGCCCTTTGAGATTCTTCAACGTGTGGAACTTCTGGTTCATTTTGATTTGCGCTGTGGCTTCTAGCACTTGAAAACACTTTGATATGGCTTCGTAGCTTTTCACCGTCTGGTGAGCAGCCACAACATGCGACCCTCTCTGAGTGATGGACCGTAATAGTGAACTCGCTAAGCTCTTTGGGTTTAGCCATGATTTGCAGTTGACTAGTAACTGCCAAGATGATTTCAACGCTCTGAAGCACATCAGAAATTTGCCAGGCGCATTTGGAATGGTGTAAGTTTGTATTTGAATGGGCATTGCATTGTTTTTTATGATGAAGTTTAAAAAAAATCAAGTAGTTAAATCAGTTATTGACATCTCTGATATGATATCTGATGATTAGCATTTATAGACAAAACAAATGTGTTGCTCAAATTTTTAAAAAATCACTTTGTTCTGTGAAATGTACAATTCTCCAATCTGACTGTGTGCTCTCCACAGATACCTACAGTATATCCTAATAAGGTCTGGGACAGACAGTGAAGCTTCCCATGAAGAGATAATTTGCTAAAAATACTCAGGACTGGATGTTCTCTGACACACAAGTTTTGGCAAAACCTCAAACTGCCGTAGTCCATGTAGTGACAGATAATAGTTCCCATTTACTGGTTATTAACCGTTCCGGTTAAACATTCGCTGCTATTTGGCCTGCTGTCTTGCACATAATGATCCAAACGGTGGGCTTGTGCTGAACTCTCTGGAGTTTCTGTGGAGTGTGTGGTGAGAGTTTGGCTTCACGGGAGGTAACTCTGTGCTGTCTGAGGGATTAAGGACGCATGTGATGGGACTCGAGTGCTCTTTACCCCAACAAGTAATAGCGTTGTCTCGCCTCCTCGCTCCCCCCTGCTTCTCATCTTCGTTCTTCTCTCATCTTTCTCTGTTTTTGGCAGACACTGACAGTTAGTACACCAGGGTGTTAAGAGTGTCATTAAGCTTTCATTAAAACACCATCATCATTAGAGAAGGATTAGTTATTCCCTGGATCCGCCACTTCAGCAGCTCAGGAATATCAAAACACAATCAAAGTCTATTAAAACAACAATGTTGCCTGCCCACTGAGAAGCACTGTTTGGCTTCCACGAGCTTTAAAGCCAGAGATGGTCTAATTTGGCTGTGGATGCGCCTGGAATCGTCGATACGATGCCAAAACATGTTGGCCAGAAGCTTGTTAGCATGTAAAAAAGAAGTCAAAATAAACTGCACATTGGTTTTCACAGACAGATAAGAGTAGTATCGACCTGAGAGACTATTCCATACAGACGCATATATTAAAGGCTTGTTCTTCGTCTGTGTTTCTTTCTCGATACTCAGCCATGATCATCTTCTTGGAATACACCTGAATGTCACTAACTCCAAAGGGAACAGTGCATTTAAGCTCTTTTTCATTTAAAGAAGAGTTGGCCATATATTGTAATGTTCTGGCTCTGCTCAGTATCAGTCTGCGTGTTTGTACTTCTTGGATTGAACCAGTTATCCTGGGTGGCACTAAGCCCAGGTCGCAGTGACGGCGCCGCTGCAAAATCTTGTGGAGGCAGTTTGGAAGGTGCAACTTTTTCCACCACATCTGGGGATATGTAGAAAACACGAATATTACTGTAGATAAAAGTTAGGGGAACCTTTTCAGATTTGGTTCATTTTATGTGGGAAATGATCCAAACATCTCTCGTCAAACTTTAGGGCTGAAAAAAAAAGAAAAAAATCTGAAGCTGCAGTTCCTCGAATGTCCACTTGAGGCTCCAAAGGTGAGCCAATCCTCCGTAGAGCTCCATGTTAAAATGTCCAACTTTACAGAAGAAATACACCTTCTGTGATCAGTTTCACAGCTTTTTTTGGGGGTGGGTTTGTCGTGTTTTGGTACTTTAAAACATTTCAGTGTGGACCTTCCTTCAAGGGCCTGGAACTCTGATAATATCTACAATATGAACTTAAGAAACTAAAGTCACTGTGGATAAAGAAGCAGCTGATTCGGTGGACGTCAGGTGAAACTTTAGTGAGATTTGTAGTCAGATCTGGGGGCAAACATGCAGGAACATCCCTGTTAGGCAGCAAGTAAACACTCCTGTTCTTTAGTCTGAGCATCCAGATCACTGATAAAACCATGTGCTATTTTCAGCATGTAGGTTGTTGCCCACATTTAAAAGCAATAACATGCACATAGTGAAAGAAAGAATTGGCCGCTTTGCCTCCGGTAGGAGAGCGAGTTGTCCTTTAATCACACGAGTGGCAGTTTGTTCCTTCCAAACGTGTCAGCGTGTCCTTGAGTAAGACACTGAAGTTGTTCCCGATGCGTTTCGCATGCCGCTGGTCTGTAAGCGGGTGTCTGAATGTCTGAATAAGGAACACATTGTAAAGCACCTTGTGGAACCTGGCCAAGGATAAAATGCAATATATCAGTGCAGAGCTTTTTACCATAATGGCAGCCTGATACCTTATAACTGCAATTGACATCCAGTGAGTCAGACTACGCTGTACGTCACTTGCATTTTAGCAGCGTTTAGAGCTTAACATGCTGTAGCAGGAGACTCAGGTGTGAAACATATTCTTTTCTTTCACAAACTGTTCTGTGGCATGTTACAGCTCGACAGTATTTACACTTTTCATATCATGAGTTTGCTGCTTGTATAATATATGATATGTTTACTGTACATTGAGGTGGGAGTAGGGGATGGCTGTGAGGCATAGCAGATAGTGATAGTATTACTCTGTGTTGGATTGTTCAGTGGGTGTTTAACGTGATTATTGGAAACTTGTCCAAGAATGAGGTTTCAAGGAAACATCGCTCTGACAAGACCAAGTGTCAGTGACCTCTAGCTCACCTTTCAAAACTAGTTTATTGTAAAGTATTGTTCTGTTTATCACATTGCCTGGTACAGACGTGAATATAGATATATATGTATTTATACATATATGCTGCTGTGGAGATGATTGCTACAGAATGATCACGTTCTTGTAAAGGACAAAGCAAACTTTCCCTTCACAACTATTTTGTCTCATTAAAATCTCTCCAAGCAGCTTCCTGTCCTGTTTTCCTCAGCGAGACGAAACAAGTGAGGCTCACCTGAGAATGAAGGTGGTCTAATCATTAAACTTTAAAAGACGGACCTATTTGAAGGTTGTGTGGATGGAAGGAGATCAGTGAAGCAATTATTCAAATTTAATTTGTTACACTCTTCTTGAACGTCCAGGTAAGAAAATGGACTTCTTGAATAAATGATTTCAAATATTAAATCTGTAAGATTCAATTGACTTTCAGGGTAATGACTTGCTATCAGATATGGTGTTCCTATTGAGTTTAACTTGGAACTTAAATTCAGTTTTCTTTTGTTAGATTTAACTTCCTGAGGGGGGAAAGGAAGTAAAAAAAAAAAAAAAACTTTCATTTTTAATGCCAATTTTGAAAATATTATTTTGCCCTTCATCACCCATTTCAGTACCATTTGGTAGGTAATGGAAGCACTTAACCTTGGCCCTCTTTTTAACAGTCTTGCCTGAGTCCCAGCTTTGCTTTTTTTTTTTTTTTTTTAATTTTCTTTTCTTTTCTTTGCCTGCTCTCTGACTGATGCATGTTTTATTCTGTTTTGTAGAGCTGAGAGACAGTCTGTTGGGAGAGTCACTTCTGGATGAAAACAGAAACCTTTCCTCCCCGACAACATTCAAAACAAGCTAAAAACAAAACAATAAAAAATAACAAGAACAATAATAATATCCCCTGTAAAGCTGCCAGTCATAGCTTTAATAAAACGTCTCAGAGCTTGAAATATAGAAATTTGAAAAACCTGATGAGAAAGAAAAAATTTAATTCAGCAAGAATTGAATTTAACTTCAAACAGCTTCATTTACTGCTGAAGCGTGCTGTTCAAATTCTACCCGTTTGTCCGACAATCAACAGCTGATTGCGAGGACAGAATATGACACTGCTTCTGAAGTCTCGCTAATGCATTTCTGTCAGTCACATCTATCGAGTAAGATGCTTCCCAAATGAATAGTGAGCTGTGGTGTGGAGCAAATAGATTCTCATTCCTTTAGCAATGAGCTAGCTGCTGTAAATAGGGCTAGTACACCTTATAAATACAACCAGCAGGATATCTTCAGCTTGTATTTTCTTCATCAGGTTTATATTGTAGCTGTGCAACATGCTGTGTTCACAGTGGACATGTTATGAAAACCATCCCAGACTAACGGAGCTCCATAAGAACTGCAAACAGACCTCGGTGTGTAGAATTAGTGAAGTTCACCTCTCAGTGAGCTGTAGGTAGCAGCGTGTGTTTTACACCTCGGCCTTCAGTGGCGTCCTGCCTCAATCAAACCACCTGTTAACACCATCGTTATGACGCCATCGCTGTAGAAACCATCAGTATTATACAGAAAGGCAGCAAAACAGGACGTTGCATTGCAGACAGGGATCTCATGTAGCCAGAATGAATGCCATCACTAAAGCAAGAAACCCAGTAAACAATTCAACAAGTCTCTTTTCACTGTCGCCACATCTTCACCATATACATCACATTGAGCTGGAGCATCAATATCAGTTCTATCTCCATGGAGGCTGATGCTGACAGTCGGGTACGATAAAGTTTTAGCTTGTGCAGGTCGCTACAGATACAAACCGCGAGCTTTGGCTGAGCTCTCTGACCATCCAATCAGAGGACGTGAAAGTGCTGATGTCATCGTAGGCCATGGGACCACCAACTCTCAATCTGATTGGTTAAAGCCACAGATTCATTGCGATGCACTTTAAGCTACAGACGCCTGCACTTCTGATCCTGAAGGCCTCAGGGCAGATTTCTGTGACCCTGGCAACACATGACGGCTGAAATATGATTGGATAGAAGCTCTGATGTAAACATACGCTGCTGGAAGCATCACAGCCCAGAGACACGATGACATGAAGAGAGCAGACTGTTGGTAAAGTATTGAAACCTCAGTCTGTGATCCTGACAGAGTTTCGGCCAGCAGAGAAGGCCTCGCTGGCCCTGACGGCCGCCGCTGGTAGACAGTATGCATGGCGTCCACTCATGCAGATGTACTCTACGTGGCTCAAACTGACACAAAGACGTGTGAGAAATGTTCCAACCTGAGCAAAACATTCACACCTCTCTCCAGAATACAAATCGGTTTCATAAATGTCAAGAAAAAGAGGACAGAACCTAGAAGTAGGAGGGAGTTCCTGCTGAGGCGCCGACACTCTGAGGAGCACTTTGAACACGTGGACGGCGGCTGTGAATAAACTCAGAGCGCTGAAACCCTCCTGTAGCCACTTTCTGTGCTAATAACACAAATACGGCTTTATGGTGACATTTGTTTGATAAAATTGACGCTGAGGACGGGTGAATGTCGGGCCACAGTGGAGCTGCCGTAAGGTGGCTGTTTAGAATAACACATCGGAGAAAATGCCATTTGAGTCCCTTTGACACAGCGCAGAACCTACTGTATGCAACTCCATCCAGACAAAAGCTTTAAACGGTATTTTTGCTCTGACATCAAACTGCCAGAGGCACCAGCGAGAAAGGAAATTACTACAGACCAGATGAAACATGAATAATTCTGTTGTAATCATTAAAAGACTTGATTTTATTTTTGCATTGTGTCTCAGAGAAGCTGAATTAGTTCATGTCTCTCCTCTGAATCCATCTCTCCCCCGTACGTCTCCGTTCTCGTCTTGTCTTCCTCGTTTCCGTCTGCCGGCGTGCACTTAGCAAAGTGTCTAACAGCGATGTGTCTCCTGTAGAGCTTATTAGCTGTAATGCATTGCTCTCCGCTGCTTTGATCACGGCCACGCTTCCTGCCATCACGTTTGTTTCATGTCGAACACTTTCTGTCTCCTTCTGCTGTCATTTTCTCTTAGAAATATGACTGAGCCGAGTGTTGTGACTCCATGTTGTATCCTGTCTCTGTCAGATGTTCTGTGAGACGTGTTATCTGGTGTTTGGGAGTAGACTTAGAGTTGTAACGGCTTTTTCTTTTTTTAAGTTACGTTCGTGGCATGTTGGGAAATTTCAGTTATCCTGGGAAGTATCTTGTAATTAACCTGATGAATGGCTGAAACTGGATCATTTACCACCATGAACTAGTCGATTTTATGCAGTGAATGAAAGCAACACCAGATAAACAAAGAGAACCCATTTGACCAAATATTACACTTTGCTATTTATTTTTTTATT
>NW_007577807.1:157540-185633 GCF_000690725.1 Stegastes partitus | reverse complement strand
GTGCAGCAATATCTGCAAACAAAAAGTTTCCAGTGCACATCTTGATTTTATGCCATTCTTATACAGACGTACATTCAAAAAAAGGATGTCCTGCAGTTCAAAGAATATTTGATTTTCCTAACTGAAGGGTGCCAGAGTGGGGACAGTGAGGGGTTAAAGAAGCATGTATGTGTGTTTTATCACATGAGGCGACTCCTGCTGTCTTATCTACAGCACAAGCCCTTTGGTTACCGCGCCGTCCCAGCAGCTTATATCCTGAAACGATTATCGACTGTGGCACAATCTGACTCACCGAGACATAAAGCATTGCAGCACTATGTCTTCTTCTTACAGACGACACTGTCTCCGAGAAATTACAAAGACATTGCAACAGCAGATATGTTTTTAGGGAAACTTAATTGTGCGTGTTTTCTATCAGTAATGTTTTATTTGTCTTATTTTTTGTGGTTATTGGGTGAAAGTTCAGAAAATGTCGCCTCTGAATATAATCCAGCCGGCGATTATGTTTGCAACACAATTTCCATCACGCTGTAATTGGAAAAACCATTTAGGACCAGAGGCAGGGCTGCAGAGGAATACACAATCATGTGGAATTCGTAGCACATCTCTGGTAATATATGTGCGGCCCTTTTAGTTTGGCCATTCGTCTTGCGCTATATGTCACAACGTCAATAGAGCGACTGGAACACTGAAGAATCCAGGGATTAATGAATTAATGAATGCACCACAGGTGGACGGCGCGATTATCGGGGTTCTTAAAACTTGTCGGCATTGAGATTGCTGCGTGATGAGTGCATTGTGCCATTAGTCACTCAGTAACGATGCTTGTGTCAATTATACACTTCTATTGAAACAAGAAAACAGCCTGCAAAATAGTCCCAGTTTTCCTTTTTTCTTTCAAGTACGTCACTGACATGAGTGCCAGCATTTAAAAAATAAGGGAAAGCCGTACTTTTACATGATGCTGTTAGATACATCAGATATTTCCACCACACTGGCAGACTTTTTAAGAAAAACATTTTCTTTGAGCTGATCAGTCTGTTGTTGTTGTTTTTTTTGTTTTATGGGATTTTGCATGTTGTACTTGTTCCTAAAACTGAGCAAAACAGCTCCACTGTTGCTTAACTCAAGTTGCTAAACGGTCGTATATCTGATTCAGAGATGTTAATTGAGACACCAAGTGTTCTGTTTGCCGGAAGGCTTCGACACACAAATAACTCTTGTGTGGGAGAATAAGTGAAGCAGCCCACTCATGTGGAAGCAGAGTAAATACTGTAAATGAAATCAGAGGGGCTACGAATTTACTGTACTTGTAAACGTTTGAGACACTTTCGGATGCCCTGAAGCCAACTACCCTTGTAATTGCTGCCTCCGTTGGTTTTACACATGCATGCTCCGACGTCCTGGGTCATATTTAACACCACTGCTGTGACAGTCTGTGCTGATTGTCTGGATATGGAGAATGGTCTGGAAGCAGCTTTATCTCTGAGGAAGATATTTTGCCTCAGTTTTATTCATCAAAAAGGAGCATACCTCGGACTCTCCAGCCTTTGAAAGGGATTTAAAACAACTTTAACACACCTGATGGCCAGGAAAATTACTCTTTTTCCCCGACACTGATAAAGTTCCAGCTGTTCAGAAGCCATATCTGAGGTCCAAACCTGACAAAACTAAATAATCAGACTGGTTTTTAGGTGATATGGAGTGAAAGACCCAAACAAATCAGCCTGATAAAGCCTAAGATTTTAATTTTCTCGATGATAGAGCATGACATGTTCCTCTCTTTCTATGAACACACTCTCTTTGTTGTGTTTCAAACAGCCTCATATCCGCTGTCCGCTCCTGCCTGACGTCTGCACTTACTTACCTGTAAAATCTAACAACCAGCTGTGCCGCCACCTCCTGTCAGTTTAGTTTTTAGAATCCTGGTCAACTAAGACTCTCTTTTTGTCAATTAACACGACACCATTAGAACATTAGACTAACAGCGGTTTTGTTGCAGAATGTGCTGTGGCCCTTTAACGGTACATCATCCAGGACATTGCCAATGATTCACAGGCATCAGCTGGGAAATCAAGCGCTTTCTCTCAGTTCCTCAAACACTTACTTCTTGACAGTTTTTCATCTAAGTGCTTTGATGATTTCTGCCTGCCCTGCACATCATGGAGGCGGCGGCCGGTCTTGCCTCTGTGAATATGTCAAGATGTCAGAGGCCTGCGCTGGTCTACACACACACACACACACACACACGCATGCATGCAAACACACACACACACACACACACACAAAGAAACATTGCCCTACAGAGCCGGTCTGTCAATCCAGGTATCAGTTAATATCAGTGTCCAGTAATGGAAAGACTGATTTACAGAGCGTGAACGCAGCCCAGGTATTGATTTGTTGAGTTCTCGCCTTACTGAACATTCAGAGGATGGAGAAAAGAGAAGAGAAGAAGGGGTTGTAGAAGGTTAAATTCCAGGGAAGAAAAAAAAAAAAAGTGAACAGTGTGAGCAGGAAAGCAGCGCGTGAGGGAAGAAGAAAGACGGAGATCGAAGTGTAACACTTCATGTCTGCACAAAAACATGTAGAAAAATGTTTCTGTGCTACACCAGACTCTCACTTGGCATTCACGGCGGCATTGTGTTGTATCCACTGGCTGGAAGGACAAGATAGAAAGAAAAGAGGCGGAGGTGTAGAAGCTTAGTCAGTTCCCACCATTAGAGATAACATTCATAATATTGACATCCCACACTCGGCATTTGCCAACAAACAGAACGCGCATGTAGAGTCTGCACTCTTCTTAATTACTGGGAGACATAAATTGTGATTAATTCCATGTAAGAAGTTTGTTAAAACAGGCTTTATGCGGAGAGAAGACGAGGGTCTGACATCAAAGACAATCATTCTCAAGCATCTGTTAATGAGGGGTTTGGAGATTGTTCTGGAGTATCTGCTAATAAAGTGGTGTGAATCTCATTACGGAGGGCTCCGAGGGTCCCGTTCATTCTTCATACCATCGGCTTAGTATCAGACAAATACTGTCCCCGCGTCTCCAAAACACACAATCCCATCGTTCCTGGAAATTCAGTGTTTCTGGGACATCGGATATTAATTTGAAAGGCAAAGACGGGATGAAGACTGAGACTTTTTCTCCCTCTCTCTTTCATTTTTTTGTACATGGGTGAAAAAGATGTTTAGCTATTATTTGACCCACGTCCTAAATCACTATAAAGAATCTGAAGTGGTTTAAAAGGAGCAATTATTACCCAGAGACAAGAATCAGAACCTCCCAATCAGGAAGTAGGCTTCTTAGGATCTACGTAACTGCTGACGAAAATGAAAAAAGACAAAGTGCAGCGTGTTAAAATACACATGAGAACACATGTTTATGGGATAAGCAACACGTGATTCCCTGTTTATTCTGACATATAACACTCACACTGTGGCTCCGGTGGTTCAGCGGGTCGTCCACTAATCATGGAAAGAACCGTTTGGTACTTGACCCCTCGATCATAATGAAGTGTCCTCGGGCTGAAACTGAACACGGACTTGCTCTGATGGCAGCTCCGCCTCCATCGGTGTGACTGAATGAGGAACACTGTGAAGCACTTGGAGTACCTCTCAGCGTCCTCAGCATTGTGTATCGCTGCATTCAGTAGCGTTACTGAAAAGGAAGAACTAAGCCGTCTGAGCTCACAAGCTGGCTAACCGCAGGTTCATTCAGTCCGTAGCACAACAGTAGGATCCCACCGTTGGGACGCGTACGACCGACTGCTGCATCTCGTTACTTCTCCGCTGTAGAGCATCTGGAGCTGAGGTGACTCCAAGCACAGCTGCAGTAAATGCTGGTGTGACTACATCCCTGTTCTGTCTCTGATTCGTCATTAAGGCACCTGCCAGTTTGGTGGGGTAAAGCCGGGCTCTCACTGCAGGAGTTTTAAAATCCTGACAGATTTTGAAATCGGGCTGCATCGCACGCACAAGGAGAAACTTCACGGGTATTCCAGTCCCTATTCTCAGACATGCACACAATACAAGATTAGAAAATAATGGCACATCACACACTACAGGATGTTTTTAAGATTATCCTGCCGGAGGGAGCAGTCGGGGAGCAGAGCGCCACCTCACCAGCTCTCACGGGGGATTAGGTGGAAACAAAATGGAGACCGCGGAGCAACAACTTGCTGTGAGAAAAAAACAAAAGCAGGAGGCTAAATGAGTCTGGATGAGAAAACGTTTGGGGAGTTGTGGTCGATAGTGGCTCTTTATTGTAGAGTAAGACCTGGAGATGAGATTTTAATGATCGGTTTTAATACCTGTAGCTAGCGTTAGCCTCAAGGGCAGGAAGGTTTAAGGTTTAGTCCACTGCTCCGGGCGCTTCCATGATAATTATACCCATGCTGATTTGTAAATATCACACATGTATGATATTATTGGTGTGGCTGAGCAGTTCAGGAGGCTTCAGACTGGATCTGGACCCAACATCGGTTCACAAGAAGATCCCAGACCAGATTCGTCCTCTGATTGTCGGAGGAGGTCCAACAGGAGTGAATCATCTGCTGTGGGAGCCTCAGGGTGGAAGTAAATATGAGGGAAGTAATGGTCATGTGATCAGGAAGTAATGAAGCATCCTGACTAATCATAACGATGCACAAGTTAAAGCTGCAGGAAACTGGAAAAGAAAGAAAATCCAACAGAATCTGAATATACCGCCCTCTTCTGGCAGCTTTCACCGCTCCGTCCCAACTGTCCCCACCAGGTGGGTCGACTGTAACATGAACATGAAACTGCTGCAGTTCTACAACACACTGACGATACTGACACCAGTTCTGTTTACTGTCAGACTCTCTTTCCTACTTCTTTACATGTCATTCTTATTCATTTTTTTGGTTGTGTTGCAGCACAGACGAGTGCTGCTTCCATTGCTGGTTATACCTGCAGGCTTTATAGCTTCTGAAGGAAGGTGCATCTACAGCTGTAGACCAGCCAATAGGAACTGTGCCCTCTGTCTTTCTGACAACGCCTTTGATTGACCAGAGTCTTCCATCACTGGACAGACTTTCTAATATCTCAAAGTGAAGCCAAGAGGAGGTGCAGAAGTCTAGTTTCCTTTCTGAAGCAAAAACCCTACTGCCTCGCCAAACTGTAAGAAGGAACCAAAATAAGAACCAAGATGACATCATATATATAACCTGGTCTGTGGTCCTAAGCTAATCAGACACTACCTCCAGTATTCCAGGTATCGTGCCATGTTGTTAACCTCTTGTGTAGCTTTGCTGTTTCTCCAACGCCGTTTTCATCGTCTGCTTCACTGCCTTTCTTTCTCTTCTTCTGACCTCAGCTTCACTTCCTTCCCGTCCTCCAACCTCTCCTGTCTCCTCTGTCCTCTCCTTCCCCTCTGCTCGACCTTCTCTCTTCATCTACTATTCACTTTCTGCCTTTTCTCCTCCGTCCTCTCATCTGTCCTCTTCTCTGGCCATCTCGTTCTCCATTCTTCTCCTCCTGACCCCCCACCTCGTCGCTCTTTTCGCCGTATCCACGCCCTCGCTTTTTCTTCACCCTTTACCTCCTCCACCCCTCCACTCTCTCCCTCTTGTCTTGTCTCCCGTGTCGTTCATGGATTATTAATCATCTTGTGGAGCTGGAATGCTGCTGTGACACTCTGCAGACCAGCCGCGGAAAGCTATTGACTTTAAATTTGGTTCAAAGAAACCACGAGGGATTCTTCAATGGCTGCTGAACTTGTCCTCGCTGCTAAGGTTAGAGTATAGATTATTCACAAACTTGGACAAAGTATGGATCAGCTGCAAGAGAAGCAGAGAAGTAACAATATGCTTAAGTTAATGGGGTATGCAGGATGCAAGTGGCTGAGGAAATCAGATATTAGGGAGCAGAAAGCGTGCCTTTGTAATGAGTTATGACTGCCGGTTATGGCTGATCGCAAATCTCATTTGTTTGCCAACAAATTGTAGTTTAACTATGACAAAGGGCAAGAAACGTAAAAAAGCACTTAATTTTTTAAATTAGCATTTTGGTTATTCCCTAATGAGATTATATTAAACAGATGTCCTGGAAACATCGGGCAGTGCAGGAACAGCGATGTGAGTTACGCTACGATGCTATAAATGATAGCGTTGGAGAGACGGTAGTTCGTCTCCTACGTTTCTTGTCAACTCTGAAACAACAAGTTTGTATTGTGGATCGCCTTAAAATAGATTGAGTACTGATAATGGGACTGCAGAACTAAGGAACTGTAATGCGTTACAGACAAATGTAATGTGATTACTGTAATGCATTTCAACATCTTGCTTTGACCGGTTTGTCGGTCCGTTTGCTGGTCCCAGAATAGAAATCTCCCTTCGGTTTCCTCGCCGAACAAACCTCACGAGAGCTAAGAGCTTCACAATCTGGATTTAACTTCCCGTAGCAGATACTCACGTTGATGATTTGATTTAACAGGGGATATAACTAACGAGGCCTTTAACGACGTATCGCTTCCTCTTCACAGAGCGTGCTGAAAAGATTTTGTCAGTTTTCAGACTTAGTTTTCTTTGCAGCGTGTCGTCTGTGTCGTAGGAGTCGACGGTGATCAGGTTCATGTGATGTTCGGTCCTCATCGCGCTCGGGTTGTGGTGAAAACCTTCGTCTGCTGTGAATCTTCTTTCTGCCCTTTTCTGAGTCAGAGTGAGATTTTTATTTATTTATTTTTTATTTTTTTTTGCATCACATGAAAATAACTTTAGTTCAAATATGTAGCAGAGTTGCCATGGTAACAGAAAATAAAGCCTGGAGTAAGATAACAAGGAATGAAACATATCTGCCAAATCTAAGAACATGTCATTTTATTTATTTATTTTTTTAATGTGACATCAAAAATGTAAGATTTAATTGTGTTTTAACGATGTCCCGGGCAGAGAGTTTAAACGTTTGTCTGAAAGCCAACAGGCAGCAGAATGATGTGTGTGATGATTATGATGTACATCCTGAATCGCAGCAGCATCAGGCTGCGTGCCGGGAGTCTGGTCGTGCATCTGCATAATCTATTGTGTACCTCCGTGCACCAACGTGTGTGTCGCTGAATGTGTATGGAGGAAGATTGCTTTCTTCAGGAATCACATGTTGATGAAGCTGCGCTCATCCAAGAGCTCTCGAGCCATTTAACTCTTTTGTCCATTTGAATGTTCACTGTCAAAACCTCATCAGTCAGAATTATGGGACAGAATGGTAATTGGTCTCCTCTGGATGTGTTTTTTCCTCCTATGTGCTCTTGCAGACGTGATTAGTCTGAGTTGTTACCGCGTGAGGAGATAAGTGAAGAGATTGGGCTCTAATTTTGTGGAGGTGCAACAACGCCGACTGCGGCAGTTTGACGGGTTTTCTGACGGGCCCATACATTTGCTATTTTGCTGCCATTGAAAACTTGTCTGCCTTGATTAAATCATATGCAAATGGCACCACGAAGTAAACAAAACCTCCTCATGCATCAGACTCTGTGGTTCTAGCTCCTGAATGTCGTACATGGTGAAGTCAGAACACCAGGGCTTGTTCCTCCGTTAGTCCTCGCCTGCTTTTTTATGTATAATTTGTTATTTCAAACACTTTTTTATGGGATGATGCAACGACATCAGATAAAGTAGAATTAAAAGGTTGTTGATTAAACAACAAAAACTAGAGATGCACGATTTATCAGCGCCCACATCAGTATCAACCGATATTAGTGTTTTTCCCAATATATCAATATCGGTCCGATGAACAACTTCAGCCGATGATTGTCGAACATCAGCGCCTTCGTCTCTACGTTTGATGTCGCTGATATTTCACAGATGTTTTTACTTAAATGGTCCTGGACTTAAATATGTTAAAATATGTTTTACTTTTGGAATAAAGAAGACTATGTGGTCTAATTTGGGCTTCTTCTGAATAGTTTGTGCTTAATTATACTCATCTTTTAGTGTGAACAAAAACTGAATATCGACATCAGTGATATCGGTTATCAGCGATATCAGGAATCTTAATATCAGATATCGGTATCGGCCAGAATTTTTTATATATTGTGCATCACGACCAAAAACTCATCTCGGTGCATCAGAGTTACATATAGAAGCTTTATAATCCCTTCTGCTCTGCAAATCCCATCGGGTTAGGTCTATGCTGTCGCTTCCTCTAGAATGAGCGTAGCTACGAAATCCTCGCCCATCATTCGCTGCTCTCTGCTGCAGCTTAAGCACACCAGCTCACTCTGCTCAAACACTATAGAAGTACTGTATGCTATGCAGCGGTCAAACCAGAGCCCTGTTCTGAAGAAGACCATGAAAGGTCCCACCCTGCAAGGTGACAGGATGGAGTTTTTAGGTTTGCGACACATAAATAAATCTTGAGAATGTTGTCGGTAGTTTAAGATAAAAATGTTCAGCCATAACTCTACACTGACTGAGATTTTCAGTGGAAGGAGTCTTTAAAGCCGACATCGTGATCACATAAACGCTTTCAAACCATTTATTTTTTCTCTTATTTACTTCCATTGTCTGAACATTAGTGAATGATGAAACGCTGCTGGATTGTGAGCGCTGCGTGCTCACGCCGTGCTCCTCTGCCTTCACACAGCAATATGATATCAGCAACACATCTTCTGTGGAGCTGCTGTTTCCCTGCGAGTGGCACATCTGTTTGGAAGCGATGAGACCAGCGATGTGTGCTGGGAGACACCTGCACCGGGACCAGCCGCTATGTGGAGTTAATCAGACTTTCAGAGCGAAGCGCTTCCACACCTGCAGCCGCGTCCTTTGGTTCACGCCACAGGAACAAAAACATTACTGTCGTTTTTTTTTTTTAAAGCGTCGTTTACACTGACTTGACACATATAAATAAACCGGTACGTAAAGTTGCATGGACGGCAGGGAGCTGATTCTGTCTGAAAAATCTTGTGATGGCTTGCATGGTCGTTTCCATGGCAACCAAACAGTATTGCATAAAGATACAGATTTGGTTCTTGTCAGTTCAGCACATCGGCAAAGGATTAAATTTGTCTTTTAAAAAAAACAAACATCTAAAACAAACAGAGTGAATCATTGTGCCAAAAACCAACGAGCATTTAGTGGGAAATGGATTTTGAAATACCATCCCTGCTCCTTTTTTCTTCTTCTTCTTCCCTGTTAGTCATCCAAACCCAGTTGTTTTATGCATTTGCTGCACGAGAAAGTGGAAATGAACTACTTGGAGTGTTAGTTAATTCTTCTGTCACCTGATGAGGGCAAATCTAACGTCGTTCTCGATGCTCATGTCGGCTAAAAGGTTCAAACTTCATCTCTATTCGTCGTGAGATAGCAAGAATCAGAGAATGGAGGAGAAGAAGTATAGGAAGAAAGACACAAACAAGTCAGACATAACAATGGGAATGAAGATAACAGGTGCTCAGGAACGTTCACACACTCACACACACATCTTTGTCCTGGATGGATGGAACCTGTGAAGGACAAACAGTATCACCGGTAGCCAAGTAACACCACTGAGATAAGAGTGCAGCCAGGTGGATCAGACCCTGCTGCCCAGAGCGATAACCGCGAGACGAAATAAACAACATACGACCAAACAACTAGAGCTTTATCGTGTGCCAGACTCTGCTGTGTTTCTGTTATTATTTTCGCGTCATGTCTGCTTTGATGAATAGTGCGCTGTGGAAAGAGTCAGGGATGCACGAGTAAGATTGCTGCATCCTATTGGGTTGACTCTCGGCTGGCCAGTGAAGACTGACGTGCACTTCCATTGTCTTCTCCATATAATGGAAGCAGCTTTTACAAAAGCTCGGTTGGTGACTTTGTGCAAACACTTTATAAGCACAGCATGTGTGCAAAAGCGCTGACATATTTCACAGTTAATAAAAACATAAGGTGTGTTGATGCTAACAGGTCCTCCTGCACTGTTTTACTGGGTGTAATTAACTAATCTGTTAACTAACTATATACATATATTCTGTACTGTGTGGTCAAACAAGTCCCTGTAGGTTTCAAATGTTTCTCACATAGAGGTCAGAAAAATCACTAAAATCTTCCCCAAATTTCAGATCTGACAGCCACAACATTCAGATATACGATACAGATCCATTATATTCATTTCTTAATGTCATCCACACGTGTATTTACCCAAAAACTATGATCATTTTATAGACGTAATTCCACAAATACATACATACAATACCCGCCATGCAGTAAAAACATCTGCTGAATGTTAGCAGATGTTATCAGAACACAGAAGAAGAAGAACCCTGAGGGATTCCACGTATTAGAATATAATTAGAAGAAAACTGTCAGTTACACGAGTTTATCGGCGTCTGTTTTACTCTGACTCGTTTACTTTTTTTTCTGGCCTTGGTTTTCACTGATTCCCTGTTTCCTCCCCAGGTGGGTTGTCAAAAGAGGCCGGAGGAAGTCTGACATCTTTGTTGGTTCAGCCCATTTCTGCCTTCCTGGCGAAGACGCTGCTTTCCTCTCCGTCCACGGGGCAGGGAGACGCCTGCGTTCCTCTCGCCATGCCTCCCAACGCAGGTAAACACAACGCACAGCGTGACACGTTTGCTGCTGAAGCCTCATTATCAGTAAAAAAATTCACAAGTGTGATATATTTTTATCGTCCATAACGTCACACAGTAAAGCCGCCGAGTGAAAGCGTTGGAGGCTTTGTGCATGCCTGGGGTTCAGTGGTATAGAGCATCAGACTGACAGTGTGGTTCATGCTGGGTGTGCCGTGATCCAGGAGTTAAACAGGAGCCACTGAAGGAAAAGCTCCTGATTTGGTGGTTCATCTGAATTCAAACCACTAACCGCTATTGTCCAGGTCTCTCTAGAAAAAGAGATTCTAATCTCAGGGGACTTCCAGGTTAAATAAGCATTGTCATGAGTTCTGGTTAGTTTGTGTTGTGGATACAGACACAGGACGGCTGGTTCACCCTGAGGCCCAAGCTAAGGAGATGTGAGGGCTGCACGACAAAACGAGGCCGACACAGTTCACTGGTTTGACAAAACCTAAAATCCCAACAAAAAATCAGAGTGTCATGACAGTGTTTATCAACTGCTTTTGTTAACCAGGTTTCTCTTTATCACACTTTGTGTACTCGCCCATAAAAGAGGGTGTTTGATGCATCATTTGACTAAAGTGGGCCGATGGCGTGCCACCTACTTCAGTCCAGAGGAGCAGCTCGTTATAATGAAGAATAGCAAAAACCATCACAGCAGAAAGCCCAGAGAGGAAAACTGTTAATAGTTTATATGTTTATTTCACCTCTCAGTGCAGCTGCTTGTTTCTAACATTAGAGCTCTTAAACTTTACACTTAATTCACTCCAACACGATATTCTAGAAGTGCATCTGACACATAATGAAGGCGGCGTGGGCATCACGTTTTCACCAAATCAAAGTGAAATAATGTCATTGATTGAATATTCTCTGTGATAAATACCAATAGACTAATCAATGCTGTAATCTGGGTTCGATTAGCTGCAGCCAGAGCAGCGTTGTACAAACGTGGCATGAAGACAGATTAATGTGTTTTCTGCATCACCCACTGGATGCATGGGTTGCAACGCATGCAGCTTCTGTAACTGCACCGGTACCGCATCGCAGAGGGCTCAACAGGTTTTCAGATACAACACATTTCCTCAGCTGAATCTACAGAATACGATAAAGAAAAGTAATTTGTAAAAGGATGGCGCTTCCTCAGGACGATTTAAATCCTAAACTCTGAATGTGACCTCCTCCGGAGCAGGTTAGCGGTGCAGCATCAGTCACCATGGTGATCCAGCCAGATTAAAAAAGAGCCACCTCCATGACATTAAAATCTGACTTTGGGCCTAAAATACCTCGCTGAGCCATTTATCTGCCTTCATAGTGCACCCCTCACATATCAGGAGGGAGTTCAGAGTAAAGCCACTGCTCCCCTCCATGGAGGTAAAGCTCCTAAAGAGGAGACACGTATCTGCACATATTACATCTAATGACTCAGGATCCTCCAGGACGGCTTTGCAGTGAATGTCAGGTGAAAGAAAGTAATAAGTGATTCTATTTATGTCCATTTGTGTCAGCAGATAAGTTCATCCTCAAAGAATAAAACAATCCATTACCAAGGTGTGAGTAGGCAGTGTGTCATCAGCCGTCCTACAGATGTCCTGCTACGATCCAATTACAAGCTTTGTTTGGATCCTTTCAGTCATTCAGAGCGCAGCAACAAGTCATGTCACAGTGTGTCTGTAATCACACTAACGATGGGCATCTGAGATTGAATTCAGCAGTTAGTCTATTAACCAATCATCAGGCAAATAATCAGCAGCTGCTTTATTGAATTATTAATGATTGAAATAATTATTCAAGCATAAATGCCGAGCCTCCTTTGTTCTGGTTCCTATAATGAGAAGCTTTTCTCCATGAGCTGCAACTGTAAACTAAATATCATTGATTTGACTTATGACAGACATTTGAAGGCATCGGCTCGGACTTTTAAACATTCAAGGGTGTTTTTTTTATGCTTTCTCGTATTCCAAATAAAGAATTTATCAATCAAGAAAATAATAAAAAGCTGCATGTATTATTTAGCGTTCAGCTGATAAATGTTGATTTATTCATATCATTTTATTGGCCCGCTGCACATGAAGCTTCGTTTGGATAATATGCACAGAACACTGAGAGAGTTTTTTAAAAAGTCACACAAATCAATAGAATAAGAAAATAAAGAGAGTGTACGTGTTAAGGTCACCTCTTCACTGCAGGATTGTGTGTGCGAGCCGTTCTCTTTCTATCACTTTGCTCCATCTTAATGGATCCCCTTTACCGCCGCCGCCTACCTCCGCTAACGTATCTGTCACACTCCACGGTGACTCACAGAGTTCATAACCTGGAATTTCCAGCAAACACCGCTTGGTTAAGTCACAGATGTGACCTGAATGCCCCCTATCCGCTGCAGCTCCAGCGTCCACGGGAAGAGCTTCAGAGGCACCACTCCTTATCCGTCTTCATATTGTACATAAGTCGTGTTCCATACAGGAATAAATCCATTTCATTTAGTTTTGATGATCATGGTATATATTGCAGCAACATGGGTGGATGGAATGAAATAAAGGCTGCTCTGTGAGTTCAGACAAGGAAGAGTCTGGACAAACTTTAACAGTAGTTTACTCAAACAGTAGCACATTGTAGAGAAACACAGGTCAGATTATTCAGGAGCTCAATTAACTTCACATTCAGTAAAAGAAAATCACGAGGCAGGTAGAAGAGGTAATGATGACTGAGATAGCTGCGATGGATTAGCTTGTGAAGAGGTTCAAGGTGTTCACTGCATTAAAGAAAAGAAAAGGTTTATTAATACATTTTAATTAAAATGAAAAGTGAACTGAACATTCTGGTTCTGGTTCAAAAAACGAAGAAGAAAGTTACCCTCGATGCATAAAGATAGAAAAGTGCGAGCAAATCCATGAGGCCTTTTTTATTTATGTTTATTTTTATTAGTTGTTCCGACACACAGCATCAATACAACGTCAATGACTCCATAAAATAACCAGTGTTGAAAATAATAACGAGCAACACATCAGTGACATACACAGAGTTCATGAAGGTGTTGATGCTGACTTGTGGAGTTCTTCCTGATGACATTTTGATTCATGTAGCGTAACGCCGTACAAACATCTGTCCAGAGCATCATGTGTTGTGTCTCATACTCTGGTGTCTAAAACAAGCTCTTAGATGACAACTGTTGGAGTTTGAGGCTCTAGCTGCTACAGCCTTTAAATAGACCTCTAGTTGCCATATAACGTGTGATTCCTGTCCTGGAGAAGAAGGACATAGTTGTACCGCCACAATGTCAACACAGGGAGGAGGTCAGGGTGGATGGATGGGTCAACTAATGCTGGACTTCACTTCTGACATTAAGCATCGGTTTCTTTTAGTTATGACCACGAGCTTGTAATTGTCACTCATTAAAGCCAAATGATTGCGTGTCGAAGCCTCTTCAGACTTCATCCTCTGTAGAACTAAACTCTTCTGATGCAGTGACCTGTTCAGAAGGCAGATCCTGTCTACAGGTAAATGAGCCGTTAGGGATGTCTGATCAGACTTTCATGTTTCACTGAAGGATATTAAGCTGCACCACATCATGGCCATAACAGACTTGTCCATTCCAGCTGTTGTCGTTTTGTTATTTTCTATTTTTTAGTGCCTCTTTGCTGTCTGAATGCTGCTTCAGAGACTCTTTTTTTCCCCATTTTTTGTGGGCCACAAAGTAATAACTCTTAGAAACTTCAATCCAAAGTGTTGGGCTATTGAGCTTGAAGCGACTATATCTGTTGACCCCGAGTGCAGATAAAGAAAGGGCAGGAGGGATAAAGGTAAGGAGGCATGCAATGATAACATTTGGTCTATATGTTATAAGCAGTTGTACCCGTCGCCCAGAAGGCTGGTCAGCGGCTCGTGTAGCGTGCGGCTCCATTATTAACACGGTGCAGTTTTAAAGCTGTTTTTGACTGTACTTGCGTGCCATCCTTGCTCCTGTTATTTTGGGCTGTTTAATTACTCCAGCTAGTTTTTATTGCAGTACAGTTTTCATTGCCTCGAAACACGCCTTGGCTCTCGGGTGCACCTCACGACCGGGCCGTCAGATTCGGTTGTTAATTAACCTGCAGTGAGCGAGTTGAAAGCAGAGATGCAGGGACGAGCTCCTACTGTACGAGTCACCGTGACCTTTTCCCACACAAAACAGAATAAATAGATAGACGCAATGATTAAATAAAAGAGATGCTTTCTTATGACCGGGGTTTTCACATTCCTCCTCGAAGGCAAAGAAAGGCCCTAAAATATGAGCGTATCAGGGCAGAACATTACAGAGCCGCGGGGCAAAGATGGTCATAAAACGCTTGTGAAAAGTATGACTCCTGCTTTTACACAGAGTGTTAAAGTACGCCTGGAAAAGAAGACAGAAATCAGCAAGTGCAGCAGTGTCAATAGCAGAAAAAGTACTTTCTCTCACACTGAGAGGAAGGGTTTTTTCTCGACAAATTAAAGCACTATGAAAAACGTCAAAAAAGAAAAACTGAATATGCAGCAAGGCAGTGTAATTTCCTTTGCCAGAAAAAAGGGTGACAAGAGGATAGCAAGGATATTTTTGCATTGTTTAAAGACAAGGTGGAAAGAAGCCAGGCAGGAGAAAGGAAGATGGTGGAGAAGATGGAGAAAGAGGTGATGAAGATTTACTTTAAATCATATTTCCTTTGACTCACTGCTTTAATGTGTTGAGGCTTTAGTTTTACCTTCCTCACACTTTGAGCTATGTGGCTATGAGATTTCTGCCATCACACCAGTTCAATGAAGACCCTCAATTGTCTATTTTTTTTTTTTTTTTTTATATATTTGACTTTTTTTTTTTTTTTTTTTTAAATATTTAAAATAAACCTTGTAACAGAGAGTACGTAGCCCTACTAGGGACTGTACACTGTTAGCATGTTAGCATTGTTTATTAGCAGTCTGCAGTGAGATGGGATCATGTCAGTTTTCAGATAGTTGGTTATAAAAAAAAGTGTTGGATGAATTTTAAAACTGAAATAACGATGATGCCAGAGATCGAATTTGGTATGGTTCATTATCTGGGGACCAAGAATGTCTCAGCCAACTTTCACAACAGTTCATCCAAAGGATTCGTCTTCTATGGACTGTGCATATCAGACATTCTGTGATCGTCCATCCAGAAGTTGTCAAGTAGTTTCACTCAACACTGTAAATGTCAACTTGGTGGTCGTGCCAGTCACAGGATCAGTGAAGTCAACAAGGTCCATCCTCTGGGGTTTCAGTCAAGACCCAAGTGGTGGACTTGATCCTACGACCTGCCAACACCCATGTCACTAACATGACTAGAAATTCAAGAGAAAGAATCTTTTCATCTGAAACGTGTCTCCGTCACGCCTTCTAGCCCCTCATAGCTTCACTGCTTCATGGAGAGACGGTGTGACACAGGATGCACTGTGGAACCACACTCCACTAAGATGTACCACCTAAGACGACTCGGTTACATAGATTATACAGATTAATGGGTCACAGTGGTTCCTGTGTGTTGTGGGGTGGGGCCACTATAAATCAGGCTTGTGCCATCAGATAGGATCTGGGGAGTTTGGAGGCCAGGTTGGTGCTTTACACTCTCTGTTGTATAAATATATATATATATATATATGACCCATCTGCACAAAAGCAGTCGCATTGCGCCCCGATCCGAGATACAGCCTGAATTAACACATGATAAAATTTTGATTTAGGGTTTGTAACTTAAATCGGCCCATTTAGTTGTTTTCTACATGTAGGTAAAATATAATGTTACATCACTGTCAAATACCGTCAGGCGCAATTCTGATTTCGTGCAGATGGGTCATATATATATATATATATATTCTAGGCAAACCATAAGGACAGATTTGTACTGTGACTACTTCACACTGCTCCCCGTTTGCATCTAAGAATCATTGTTTTTTGCTTGTCATGAGGTTGGTTGCGAGGATCTTTAAACACAGAGCACATGCTGGTGTTTGATGAGGTGGCTGTGGCTCAGGTGGTACAGCAGGTTTACCTCTAAACGCAAGGTTTGCGGTTTGATTCCCTCCACAGTTGAAGTGTCCTTGGGCAAGACACTGAACCCAAATTTGCTCCCAGTGGCAGCAGCTTGCGCGGCAGCTCTGTGGCCATTGGTGTATGGATGTGATGTACTGTCAGATGTACGTCAGAAGTGTTCGCTAAATTAAATTGTAAATGTAAATTAAGATGCTGTTTTTCAGGTGACTGTTTATTGATAGTCAGTGATACAGTAACATGTGTCTACCTCCTTGGTCTCAGTTCTAAGTCTACACAGAACTTCTACAGGCGTCTAACAGCTGCATTGCCACTGTTAGTCTTTTTTTTTGGTCATACTGTAATAGGTGTGGTGAGCTCTTGCAGGACGCAGCGACAGCAGCCGCGGTGTGTCGAGGCGTACGGCTGCGTGTGCTGGCTTGTGCGGTTTGGTAAAGCGAGTCTATGCGTGAGCGAGAAGCGCATGAGGAATGAGATGGATACAGTATTAAGGGGTAATTCCTGCTTTCGAGAGCGTAAATCCCCTCTTATCTCAGCATCATCACCGCGGGCCTCTGCCACATGGCCACCTTCTGCTCCTTCGCCACCTCGCTCTGAGCTCGCCGTCTTTGGCTTAAGCTTCCACTCAGTCGTCGTCCCGTGTTGTCAGCATGTTTCCTCCGTCCTGCGTGTGTGCGGTCTGTCCATTTCCATTTATTCCCCAATAAATCCGAGCGGCCGATCACTTGCTGGAACACTGCGTTCAAGCCTTTTCCAGCGTTGCACAGATAACTGTAACAGCCGATCCCCCCTCACACACACACACACACACACACACACACCGCTCATCACTGTTGGGCGCCCATGCAGCTCAACTGGACAATCAATGATGCACACCCCCCAAAAACCCACCGACCAAAGGCGTGAGCAGTATTGATGCAGGTGGGCCGATGTGTGTCCCAGTCTGGTCATGGTATTGTTCTCAGCTGCAAACTTTACGTTGTTCAGAAATAGAAAATAGCTCGATTGGATTTTAAGTATTTTGCTCTCAGATATGTTTTTGAGCGTCCTTGTTGACTGATGCTTTGTTGGTTCAGTCTTTTTAATGTTTTTTGGGGCTCTCAGTGGTGTCAGAGTTTTATTATTTTTTGTCTCTTTATCTGAATATATCTTGTCATATGTTGTAAACGCCGTGTTGGATGCGGTTCCAGTTCTGGCAGAGGCGCCGTTGGTTTTGGAGGGCACATTCTGAGCGCGCTCACTCGCCAGCTCTCTGAAGACAGGCATGTGTGTCGGCCGAGCTTAATGTACATCCAACGGTTCTGCAAGGTAGGCTTCTTTCTGAAGTGTTTCCATTACATCAAATGAGTCTGAAAGAGGGAGAGAAGAGGCAGAAGAGAGGGAGAGGGACAAAAGGGAAGACAAAGGGAGAGAGCGAGAGAGATGTAATCTATCTCCAATCGATTGGCTGCACCTCTGACCACTCTTGGGATCCCGCTATCATTTGTTTCCATCTGTCTGCCTCTTTTCATTTTTTTTTTTTCTTTTTTAATTCCTTTTCTCCTTATTTTTCTCTTTTAATTCCCATTCAATTAAGGCTGGCTGTATTGGCTGGCCATTGGTTAATTGCTCAGGGGCCCTCCGTGGAGATCACCAGACCTCATCGAGACGACTCGGTCAGCCTCGCACTGCTCTTAGTGCTCCGTATATGTGTGTGGGCGAGTTTGTGCGTTAGTATTTTTGTGTGCATGTTTTCAGTTTTGTCCAGTTGGATCTTTTAAAAGACTCTGGCTTACATACGTTCTATTAGTCTGACAGCATTGAATCCTGCATACTTTGCATTCCTTTTGTTCTTCTTACTCATTATTCCTCTGCCAGAAGAAGCAGCTGTTTAGCATTCATCTGCCACACACCCGTTAATGCTGTCCGGACATATAGCGACATACAAGCTACCACTTTGAAATGGAAAGTGTTGTCTGCATGTAAACATCCCCGACACCCACACCGAGCAACCGCATCCAAATGTCTTCCAGCAATTTTTAGGTTATATTTATTCTTCGCTATAAGTCTTCCTACACTTATTTTGTTGTTTTTAAATGTCTCATAGTTTTCCCGTCCATTTGTTTTCTGTGTGTCCTGCATGTACAGCAGCTGTTTTATGGAGTCTCTGCACTCGTTCTTTAATTTGCTCGTCTTGACAAATACCTTGTTTGTTTGTTTTTCTTGCTCATATCTGCGGTCCTGTATCAGTGTGTGTTTATACGTTTTGCTGGAGACAACATGACTGCCTCTCTCATGCCTTCAGCCTTTTTAGATTGATTAATTCACTGAACACACCCTGTCCCCATCAGGCCTCGGGGCTTTGGCTCTGACTCTATCTGAGTGGTCTGTCTGTTGACCAGACAATTACCAAGCTAGTCCATCACTATCTCTAAGGCGTGTTGCAGGACCCTGTTTACTCTGGCAAGGCTGATTGATCGCGCGCACACACACACACACACACACACACACACACATTTACACTCTTAAGTGGCGGCGCACACACACACACACACACACACACACACACACACACACTTGTTCTCTGCTGCTCCCGGCTTTCTGTTTCATACATGTTTGTGCTCCTTATTGGACTCGGAGTCAGAAGCTTTGCAGGAGTGGGACGAGTTGATGAAAGAGTGCAGCGACTGGTGGGAGTGTGACAGCGAGTGAGTTCGCCCTGCCAGCACATCATAAACGAGCACTTAAGCTTTTTGATTGGCCGCGTTGGCTCATCGACGGCTGTTGCATTTTCTATTTGTGGCTAATCATGGTGTTCTAATGAAGCTCGCTGACAGTTAGCTGAGTTGCAAATGTTGTTCTTGCCCTCTGAAGTTTACCCTTCAGATGAACTGAACTGGACCTGAGACGGTTCCTGTGTGACAGACGAGGATTCGCTTCTATTTAGACACAATAGCATTATGAGGAACTGATGCGGATGGAGTTGGGGTCAGGGTCGACAATAATGACTGCTTTGATAGTCGAATAATCTATCGGGTATTGAAACAAACGTACAAGCTTGTGAATTGCAAAATTATTACGTGGTTCATATTTTGCTATTGAATGTGAGTGTGCTTGGTTGTCTGTCTGTAAGTGTAGTCCTGTGATAGACTGGTTACCTGTCCAGGTGAACCTGCCTTCACCCTGAGTCAGCTGGGATAGGCTCCGCCCCCTATGACCCTGGTGAGGATTAAGGTGGAGAGATGATGGATGGATGTTTCAGCTTTTAAATGTAGCTTCAGGTTGCTTCAGGCATGTGCTAACAATAAATACAGTAGAGATGCTTGTTTTGTACTCAGGTTATACTCCTATATGTCATTTATGTGACGTGCTGCTACAGCAGTGTTGTTTCTGATGCTAAACTTTATTATATTATGCTGACATGTCGTTAGCTGCAGTGGTTGGAACTGAACCAGACGCCCTGAGTGACAGACACACAGTGAAACCATGATGTGTTTTTTGCCGGTCTACTTGACCACTGATGAGTTCCAGTGCTCTCCACCGCTGCGACCAAGTGTCCTTTCTGATGGGGGACCGGCGTCGGGCAGCATCAGCATTAAACTCCCGCAGCTCATCTGATGACTTCCTGAGGACTAGAGCTGACATTGACTCAGTGGAGCCGCTAATGGTGGATGTCGCTGGTGAACTTTCCAACTATTATGTCTGTTTCAGGACCATACTGGACTTTAAAAGACTTCTTCCTTTGAGCTTAAGCCTGGCAGAGGTCAGCTTCGGCCCAG
This sequence comes from Stegastes partitus, assembly GCF_000690725.1. Lineage (NCBI taxonomy): Eukaryota > Metazoa > Chordata > Actinopteri > Pomacentridae > Stegastes > Stegastes partitus. The sequence continues at coordinate 165,290 of NW_007577807.1, read as the reverse complement.
CAATACACTGGTGGAAGCCATGGTTTTATTTTTACTGGGATCAACAGTGAACTTGTTCGGTACGTCCCCAGACTGTAAGGAGGTGGTCTGGGCTTCTGTATAATCACATCACATCGTGACACTCTTCATTCCAGTAATGCTGTTATTACAGAGCATTTAGAGGCATTACAAAAAACACACCAGATGACGTTACCCACTGATCATTCATTTTGTTGGCTACTCATTATGTCATCAGCTCCTGTAGACCAGGGATCTCCAGCAGCTTGTTGTCAAGTTCTACACAAGTCTGTTAATGATCCATTGATGTGAGTCAGGTGTGTTTCAGTACGGAACCGTCTCAAACCTGCAGGACCGGCTCACGAGGACCAGAGCTGGAGATCCCTGCTGTAGACTGTGTCCATTATTGATTGAAGCTGTACAACAAACACAACTAGGAAAACAAATGGAGGCACTGTCATGCTGTAGGAGGAAAGGGCCAAACCCAAACTTTTAACACAATATTGGACATGAGATCATGTTAAAATATGACTGTTTGTTGGAGCTTAAAGGTGTTTCTGATACTTTCCCACCCATTTCTGAGACTGAGCTCTTATCTATCAACAGTTCCAAGTTCCACCGTTGCCGTTGCAGATCATGTAAAAGAAAAACGAGTGTAGTCTTAAAGTACGCCTGAGTAGTAACGGTTAGAGTTTTACAGCCAGAGAATAAGGTGAATATTGGATCTTTTAATAGACTCCTGCTTGTAGAAGTTGCGTCCGTTGGATAGCATCAGATATCACAATGTGTGTTTTCTGTACAAAACACAAACCTGACTGGTTGTAATTCCATATACTCCATATTTCTCTCGTTATATTCTTTCATTTTGTTTGCCTGAGGCACTATTACACCACTATTGATGGCTATTTGCAGGTTTCCCACATTCGGTTATTGCTGTTTCGTCTCAACTCGGTGTTTAATACCCTGCAGAGAACGGCGCTGAGCAGCTTCTCCAAACTCTATGATTATATATCAGCCCGCTTCATTACATGGCAGCAAAACAATCGGCTCCTGTTACATGTTGTATCTCAGAGCTCATCTCGGAGATTGTCTCTTTGATTGTTTTTGATTGTTTTGTGTTGTTCTTTTTTCATTCTGATTGGTCATTCATCACAGTATTTACTGCAGCGTGTCGTCATTTTAAGTGAGCAGCAAATGAACAAATAATTAGTAAATAGTTTGTCGATATCTGGTGTCGGTGTCATACGGTATAGGTTCCATCTACAGAGGCAGTGATAGCTGTTCATTAACCTGTTACAGTTTGCTTGAGCTCAAACCCTGTGTGTCACCTGTCAACAAACAGCATTAACAAGAAACAGCATGACTCACAGTATTGACGACAATAAATCCTGATATTGATAATATCAGAACTCTAAAGGTAAAACAAAATAGAGAAGATTACAGGATCATCAAACCTACTGAGGTTACTCTTTAAACAGGACAAAAAGGTTGATTTTTTCAGAACCCCTGCGTTTTGATGTGTTGGCTTTCAGACGGGACACTTTGTCAGGTTGACCATTTATTTGGGATCTCATGCGTCTGAGTTTGGCGCTGATTCTGCTCGAGTGATGCTCTGGAACAATCTGAGCCAGCAGGACACAGACAGTCCCTGAGATCACAAACCTTAAATTCACAATATTCAAATAAATGCAGTATCAACACAAGAACAAGGCGAGCAGCTAAATGGTCCTCACTTTACAGAATCCAGATTAGACAGTTCCAAGGTACACGAATGAACCATCTGCATCCTGCAGTCCCACGATATGGGAAACAACCGGGGTTATTCAATTTAATTTAATTTCATTTGTATAGCGCTGTTTACAACACATGTCCTCACACAGCGCTTACCATGGTAGGGTGAAGACCTTACAAACTTAAAGAGAGAACCCAACAATCCAAAGTAGCCTTTGGACTCCCTCTGAGCAACGGTGGGAAGGAACCAAAGCCTCCAGCAGAACCAGGCTCAGGGAAGGCGGTCATCTGCCTCGACTGGTTGGGTGACAATGATTGGTTATTTAATACATGGTTATGAAACTGAACTGTTATTAAAAGGGGGGTGGCTGAGGAGGAGGAGGAGGAGGAGGAGATTTGTCGATCTGAAGAGGCTGGTGTAGCAGTGATGTGGTGAGCGTGGAGCAGCAGAATGAATGAACGCTGCCTCAGGTATAAAGCAGCTCAGTGGGAGGGCTGGACTTAAGCAACGATTGGACAGAAAGGGCCTTGTGACGCCCTGACTCTGAACTAAAGCTCTATTTCATGCACCTTCGTTATAATTAGATGACTTTAATGTTGTCCTGTGTTATTTTAATCTTAAAGTGAGAACCAAAGTGCTGCACTTTGACATCCATCCTCTCACACATCGTCCTACTTATTCATCTGCAGCCTATTACTGATGCAAAAAGAACCAGGAAGTCAGCTGCCTGCTCTCCTTCTTTGTCTAAGTTCCTCCTTTCTTAATTTTGAACACACGCAATTCTTTCTTTCTGTCTGTTTCTGTCTCTCTCTCTCTCTCCCACTCAGAACAAATGCCGAAAGTGTACCAAATTTCCGTGGCAATTACATTGCGATGCCGCAGAGGGAGAGGCGAGCGAAGCAGAACAACTTGAAATGGCTTTATAGAAAGGACTCCCAGGCCCTTTAATTACGCCACTATTGATTGCTATGTGCAGGTTTCCCACATTCACTTACTGCTTTTTCTTCTCAACTCTGCATTTAATACCCAGCAGAGCAGAGCATGGCACCGAGATACTTCTGAATTTACACTTTATGATTATATATCAGCTCTTTTCATTACGTGGCACTTGTGGTGTAAATGTATGGGTCCGTGGGTGATCAAAATATACTTGGGTAATTGCAAAGATGTGAATAATTTCATGTGGCAGCGGGTGGCGTTTGAAAGTTTTTGATGCTGTCAGCACTTAAATGTGAGTAATTCAGCGCATGTGGCCGCGCAGGAAAGCAGCAAAACGGTTCAATCCTGTTACAGGCAGTACTTCAAAAGTGCACATAAATCAAGATGCAGCTTCTTTGTGTGGTTTGGTTCAGGCTTTCTTGTTATCCCCTTGGCAGCTTTAGATTATGTCACATTCTTACTGTGCTTAATATCAGAAAATGATCTTCTTTATAGTTTAGCTATCCACGACATCTGTTATAGATCTGCAGGTGCAGTTGTCCATATGTGACCTTCCTGCTCACAGGATTTAATATTTTCACAAATACAAATCAAATTTACCGTCTAATATAACAATGTGTGATAGCTACACTGGTCTAAAGTGGATCCAAAGCACATGAGTTTCACAATAAACGATCAAAAAGTTGCCGGACTGTTCCTGTGAAAATCATAAAACACTACATCTGATTTAAGTTTAGTCAAACTGACCTCGTTGTGCAGCGACACACGGCTCCCGGTGCTTCTGCATTGGTTGAAATGCTCCAGTTTTCTACATTGTTTAGGTGACGGGCACAAAAAAACTCTTAAAAATTCATTTTCACAGCTGTTTTTTTTTTTCATTTAAATATGTTCTCGCTGTGGCTTATGTAGCCAAAGATACGGTGGCTCAGAGGTGTCACAACAAAACAAAACACTACAAAATAAGCCGCAACACAACACAACACAACACAACACAACACAACGGAAGCGTCCGCATTAACAAGTCAAACAAACAATGACTCTTGTTTTGTAAATCAAAGTTAACAACTGCTTTAATAGCGCACACCGAGATTAATGGACACTATTTGCCATCAGTATTTTACTTACTTTCAAGTTGTTTCCAACAATCTCCGGCTTCTGCCCACTTCGTGTGGCGTTGCGCACTTCACAGTATAACTTCCAGGTTAAAAAAAAAACAACTTCCATTGCAGCCGTTGTGTTGTGTTGCGGCTAATTTTGTAGTGTTGCGGTTAATTTGGTTGTATTGTGGTTAACTGTGTTGTGTTGTGGCTTTTGTTTTGTTGTGACACTTCTGGGCCACCGTACAAACAGAACAGGAACTAACAAAGCACCCCTAAAATGAATTCTAGAACCTGTAGTTTATTTAACCTGATGGGGAAAAAATCAGCTTTATGATCAAATGCTGCAGGTGCAGCAGCTGATGCATCAATAATGACCTGGTACCTGCACACTCTCATCAGCGTGCACAACCACGACCTCTGGTGAACGTCACATGCTCCATACGGGCAGAGATCAGGTAGACGAGATGCAGCCGCTGTACAAACACTCACCTCGACACGTCTAAGACAAGCGTTTACATCGATCTGGTTTGTAATAGCCTAACCACGTGTGCAGCGAGCAGGGAGGTGGTTGATCCTTAACTTCACTAACCTCTTGTTCACTGACGCCTCGACTCGACCAGCCAGACTAATCATCCTTCTTGGTGCCTCGATCGGGAAAATTTTCACAAATTCCACCTGTTTTTTTGGGGATCTGAGGGAGCGTTTAGACCAGGAAGTTTCCTCCGACTTCTGGTCAGACTTAACAAGCGGGTGACACGACCTGTTTTGTAGCTGCGCTACACGAGGAGTGTTTTTACAAGGTCAGTCATGGGTGATGCTGCTCGGAGCAGACAGAGGCTAAGTATTTGGTTTTAGAAACTGAAAGGCCGTGCTGGGTGAGGACCGGCGTCCCCATGAGACGGCTTGTCCGGCCGTTCTGCCACAGCGCTGCTTACAGGGAAAACCTACCAGGAGAAGGTGGTGCTGAAACGCATGGCGCTGTTGGTGGTATCAGGACTCATTTGGGTTTGATTAATGATAAAATTAGGGCACATTCTCTCGTTGTTTTTTTCTGTTCTCGCTGTTGGAAATTATGCAATCTGTGGAAATAATGGCTTTTCCATTTGACACAGCCTGTGAAAATCCAGCTCATACCACAGTGCCTTTAAATATTTTCATCAGCTCTCAATACTTAACTGAGAGTCACCTCTTACCTGTAGAAGCAGCCCGATCTGTAAACCCATTTATCATGAAGGGGAATTACTCCATGACAAATCTCTCTCCCCTCTCTCTGTGCATACGTCTGCAGATTGAATACACAAACGGGCCACATGTTCCATCCCTCCTCTTTAGCCACAGTCATTTGTGCCAATGTCAAAAGTGATAAATGGGTTATGTGGCGCCTATGAGAGAAAGCAGTGAATTTTTATAATGTATTAAACAGAAGCGAGAGGGTAAGCAGACAGGCAGGCAGGCAGGCAGGCGGAGGAGGAGAGGGGGATGGAGGACGGCCGCGGAGCCGGAAAAGTGGGCTGTCATGCTGTGGCGCTGTGCTGTAGGCAGGGGACCTCTGTCACACACAGTTTGAGCCCCTGCTTCACATCTTTACTGGCACTTCGTCTGTATTTCCCTCAGATTTCCAGCCATCAGGCCCCCCAGAGCTCGCAGCCGTCCAGCAAGGCAGCCGAGCTGGCAGACACAATATCCAGCGACTGCTCTGTCAAGTGCATCGTATGGCGCTGGATGTGTGTGTGTGTTTGGGCTCCTTCTGCCCTCTTTGTAGGAGCCCGTGGGAATTCTAGACCTTCACATGAAGGTTTTCTATTTTAATTCATTCTGATGCTGCTCATTGCTTCATAGAGTAGTTTAGGGATGAGAACGTCACCGGGCTGTGTGATCGTTTAAACAGACGACAAAATGTGATGTTTTGTTTTTCCACTATGTACCGTAATGTCCAGACGATAAGCAGCTACTTCTTTCACGTGCTTTGAACGCTGCGGCTTAAACAACGATGAGACTAATTTATGGATTTTTATGAATTTGCCTCAAAGTGACGCTGAGAGCAACAACGACAGAGAGACTGAGGAAGTGATGACGTGATTCTGAGGCTGTTCAACTCAAAGACGATGACTTTAGTGGTTTTAGTGCAGCCATCAGTGACTTTTCCTGGTAGCTGCTGGAGTTTTATTTCCTTAACCAGTCGTGTTACAGGAACTGTTCAGAAAAAAGCATCTACGTATCTGTGGATGTTACCGGTATGTATTTAGTTAAAGGTTAAAACATCTTTCTGTGTAAATATCTCATGTTCCAACGTGGACACCTGCAGCTTAGAGACCAGAGGAGCCTGTATATGAACACACCTGGTTTTCTGTTTAAAGTTAGTGGGTGGAGCTTATATTCAGGTGCCTCAATAGTCCGGAAATTACGGTACTGTGATTGGAAGAAATCCACAGATGTTCATTCGATGACCTGAAAAACTCTAATTGGAAAGAAGGATTGAGGTGATTTTGTGGAGCAGCGCATTTGCATAGAAAAGAAAAAAACTGTTTTTCGACAAAGACGTCCAAAAGATGTAGATTTTTTGCTTTGGGCTCAGATCTGGCTTTGCACTGTTCACAGAGACCTTTGTGGTCATATTGTGGTGATAATGTGGCGGCAACACTTTCAAAATACAGCCGACAGACCATCCGTTTTAATGTCGTTCTTCCTGCAACCATACTGTCTCCATGCAACTGTTAAGACTTGTTTTTTGCATCCAAATCTTCCTTTTTTCTCTTGTTCCTCGCTCATTTCATTGTGCCCACATGTCAGCAAACCCTTTTTCTTTTAAATAAAACTTGAATAAAATGAGCAGGTTGTGTTCTATCAGACAGACTTCTCTCCTGCATTGATCAGGGCAGATGAGAACCGTGCAGATTCTCCTTTCGTATCAAGCAGCAGAGAAAGTTGTGAGTTCATCTGCCTGCTGCGTGTGCACACACCTCAGCGTCCACGGCGCTGCAGCATCGTGTTCAGCAGCTCTCCAACAGCTACCTTCAGTGTTTGTCTCTGAAAACTCACTTTCAGGGCTAAAGCGTGTTTTCAATGCCTTCCTATTCTCGTGAAACATTTTCTATTCTGAAGTTTTTGGCCAATTTCTGTAACAAAACCTCAGTCGATGGAACAGTGTGAATCTGAGGGATGTAACACAATTTGAATGGAATACAGTTTTACCACCCTTTGCAGTCAGAAGAGGGGTGTGTGTGTGTGTGTGTGTGTGTGTGTGTGTGTGTGTGTGTGTGTGTTTGTGTGTGTGTTACCTGCATACTGATGCACATGCTGGTGTGTGTGCTGGTAAAGCAAACACAAACTAAACTTTACAATCTTCCAGCCTTCCACACTCTCTTGTTCTTCCTGCTCAGTTGCTGGTCCCAGGTTTTGGTCATGTTACACTGGACTAAACAATGAGATGATGAGACTGTGAAGAAAAAATCTGTCAAGAGCAGCTCATGTCACTGATGTTTTCATTACTTTCCAGTGTTCGTTGCTTACTTACAGAGTAACCGCTAGCACAGGACCCGCCCACCAGAGCCCTTCTACTCCATCTAAGCAACCAAACATTCAGCTCAAACTCTTTTCCCCTCGTGTGCTCCCTCAATGCTTAAAGGAGTTACCAAATTCGATTTGGTCCACAAAATCCTCCTTCGTCATCAGTTATTACTTGAAGTCTTCTGAGAGCGCTTAATCAACCCTCAATCAACCCACGGATGAAAATCAAGATGCCAACCTTGTCATTGGTCCCTCTGGTCTATTTTAAATATCACAAGACGTATTGTGAGTGTAATCAGCAGCATGGCTGAGCAGTTCCATGTGAAAATGCACCGATGGCTGTCTCAGCGACGCGTTTCAGACTCCAGAGATTTCACGTCACAAATCTGAAGAATCAATCATGTCGGCCGGCAGGTTGGAGCTTTCTGAGTCTTTGTTCTTCTTCAGTATCGGTCTCTGGTTTGCACATGTACGC
>NW_007577807.1:149954-155385 GCF_000690725.1 Stegastes partitus | reverse complement strand
CATCGTGATATCATCCTTCTGAGCCATATATCGAGCTCTACAGGAATATCCTGCTAATGGAGCCTGGAGCAGGGGTGGAGAATGATGCAGGCAATCTGGATGGATGTAATGTGGAGCTGGACTAATGACGGACTTATTGGAAGGACCCGTGGGCCAGAAAGTCCAAACTGGAGGTGAACGGGGGGAGCAGGGTTGCATCGATCTGACCCTGAAATGACAGCTGACGGCAGCAGAGAGAGGAACAGCTTTAAAATGACAGCAGCAAACAGTGATTGGCTCATTCAGCGGGTGTGACGAGTCAGGCACGAGGAGAGAAGGTCTTTCTGACACCCAACTTCATCAGTTATTCTGTTTGTAGCCACAACCATTGCCGGCTTCTGCATACGTTCCTGTAGATGAACAACATTTTACAACCAGATGATCGTGTCTGCGGCTTTCCAGACCACAGAGGAGGATAATTCCATCCTAAACACAGCGTGACCTTTAAGTTGCTGTCATCTGTCTGTCTTAGTTTGAGCGGTTCACGACTAAATGCACAGGTAGTCAAACAGAACGGAGTGCGCTTCATGAAAACACCGTGTTGTACGTTCACAGTGAATCAGCAGTGATGCAGGCTTCCTGTTGGAGGTTTTTATAGTCGACTTCCCGTCAGTGGGTCTGAGATGGCGCTGAATGTGGCCGACTATTAGGTCTGCGTGATGTCGGAAAGAAATCGACACTGAGATGTGTTGTTTTTCTGTGATATATTGAAGGATATGACTGTGATGGGAAGTATTTGAATCCATGACTCTAAATTCAGAATCCATCGTTCTGCCTGACGAACTCTTGTGTCTTGAAAATAAACTCAGTGTTTCCAAAAACCCCTTTGACTTTTTCCTCAAGTAGTAAAACATGTGCAGCGTTACGAGTTGTGTTCATCTGAGATCATTTGGAGAGATAAAGTGAATGTACTGAAAATATATTGTGTTAGCAAGACATAATGTCCCTGATTGAAGTTTTGAAAAGCTTCATTCTAGACATTCACAAATGGAGGAAAAAAAAAACAAGCCCAAGCTTTTATGGACTCCCAGGGTTGCCTGAATGGACCAGTCCATCAAAGCTGCATAACCAGTTGATTGGACGATGGTTTGCTTGATATTTCCACCTGCATCTGAGGACCTTTTTTGACCCGAACACACCACTCGTGGCTCTTAGACTGCTCAGCACCACTTTCCCTTGATTTCAGTTTGTTTTCCCTCCTGCCTGCTTCGGTTTGTACGGCGGCTTGTTAGTCTGAAAATGTAATCTTTGAATCACAGCAGAACCTCTTCACCCGTCTGTTTCTGTCTGGATGGCCTTTTTTTTCTGGATGACATACAGCTGAAACCACAAATTTACTTCCACCGTATAAAAAGACACTCAACCATTTTTTTTCTCTGTCTGACGTTAAATCAAACTAAACTTTTCCTGTTTCAGGTCAGTCAGGATCACCAACATTACTTCTATTTGCTAAACACCAGAATAATAAGAGAGAGGATTTTTTATTACTTTCTTCAGAGTCAGAAGTTTACATCCACTAAGATGTCTTCAAACTATTTGGGAAAGCCCAGATGATGATGTCATGGCTTTGGAAGCTTCTGATTGGTTAACTGACAACATCTGAGTTAACTGGAGACACAGCTGTGGATGTATTTTAAGACACACCTCAAACACACTGCTGCATTCTGTGACAACATGGAACATCCACAGAAACCAGCCAAGATATCAGGAGGAGAACCGTGGACCTCCACCAGTCTGGTTCCAGAAGCCTGAAGGTTCCACGTTCATCTGTTCAGACAGTTCTATCAGTATAACCACCATGGGAATGTCCAGCCATCATAGGCTCAGGAAGGAGACGGTTCTGTGTCCAGAGATGAAGTGTTCTGGTTGAAATGTGTGAATCAACCCCAGAACAGAAGCTGAAGACCTTGTGAAGATGCTGCTGAAGCTGGTCAGAGAGTCATTATCCACAGTGGAACCAGTCCTGTACCGACATGGGCTGGAAGGCTGCTCAGAGAGGAAGAAGACATCACTCCAGAAGAAACATAGAAAAGACAGATTACAGTCTGTAGATGCACACAGGGACAAAGAGCTTCATCAGTGGAGACATGTCCTGTGGTCTGATGGAACTAAACCTGAACTGTTTGGCCTTAATGACCATCGGTACATCTGGAGGAAAAGGAGGAAGCTTGAAGCCTGAGAACACCATCCCAGCTGTGGAGCACGGGGGTGGCAGCATCATGCTGTGGAGGGACTGGTGACCTTCACACAATAGATGGCATCATGAGGAAAGAACATGATGTGGAGATACTGAAGCAACATCTCCAGACATCAGCAGAAAGTTACAGCTTGGACACTAATGGGTCTTCAGATGGACAATGACCCTCAGCATAGCGCCAGATTAGCTCCAGAGAGGCTTCAGGACAACAGAGTCAGTGTTGTGGAGTGGCCATCACAAAGCCCTGATCTCCATCCTGGAGAACATCAGTGGAGCAAGAAGACCAACAAACCTGACCCAGTTCCACCAGTTCTGTCAGGAGGAATGGACCAGAACTCATCAGACTGTTGTGAGAAGCTTGTGGAAGGAAACCACTGAAATATCACATTATCATTTCAAACTAGCCGATCTTAGGATCAAGTTTAAAATCAGTAACAATGAATGTCCCTTTTTTTTTCTTTTCCCACCGAAGCTCGTTCTAAACTTTATCCTCTTTCTTTTCCCAGAGCGAAAGAAGATAACGCTGACTGTGGGAAACCAGCTGTCCTACAAGAAGATTTACAACGTTGTGGGATACCTGAAAGGAAGGAGGAACCCAGGTTAGTACGAAACCCACTGAAGTCCCGTCTTAAAGCAACAACAGCACTTCAGTGTTTGGAAGTTTTTTCTGCCCCTACTGACTTTACAACAGGTCTTGTTAGTTTTAGTCTACTTTAATTCAGTAAAGTCCAGTTCTTCTTTATTTTTTTTCTTTATCAGGCTGTAGACTCTGCCCCTGTTTGTTCTTGAGGTATTATTGTGTCCGTGTCCATTTTCAGTTTAGCAGAAAAGGCACTGATTACTGGTGTGTTAATTATTGCAGTAACACAGTGAACACTCACCAACTCCAGACGTCACTCCCAGACCACCTCCGTTTGCTTTAGCTTAAGACCAGCAGCAAATAAGATGAATGCATTTTGGGAGATGTCCATCCAGAGACTCCAACAGTGTTCAGATTCTTTACAGAACTCTAAAAATACTTCATCACAAATCCTCCTTAAGTAAAAGTACGTTGTTGTGAACCGTACGCCATCATTAGATTGTACAATAGGATTAGATGGATGATGAATCATCAACGTGTTGCTGCTGCAGGTGGAGCTGCTTTAAACAACTTCATATCCAGGTTTATTTACAGGGACAGCAGATAAATCTAAGGGCTCATTCTGTGAATAATAAGAGGGAAGCTCTGATACACACATCTGTTTTCAGTTTCTCTCTAATCTGTTATTCTTGCTGAGATATTGGATCATTGGAACATTTATTGAAATTAAACCACACAAAAAGTTTAGAGGGATAAAGAAATCGCTGTCTGGTGGAGCTTTTAACAACTCGTCTGAAATGTGAGTCCGACTGCTTTCAGTAGAAATATTGGAAACCGCTGGTTTAGTCTTTAGCGATGTGTTATATTTTAAAAGCATCTATTGTGTAAAATGTTCGTCTCAAAAGAGCTGTCAGATAAACGCAGTGGACAAAATACAATATTTTCCTCTGAAATGTGGTGAAATGCAGGTATGAAGGATCATAAAACACTTCAGCAGACNACACACACACACACACACACGGTGACAGAAGTGGGAACAGTCTGATCAGAACAACAAGTGGAGTGTGTAATTATGTTAATGTTAGCCACTCGGCATTACCAGCACACTTTGTCACTAAATTACAGGTCAATTATCAAATTTACTTTCTGGTACTTAGACAGAGGCCAGACCAAAAAATAAACAGAAAATAGAAACACCCTAAAATGTTCATATAATGTGATCCATCGATATAACGGATGAGCTCTATTAGTTTTACATTAAAATGTGTATAAATGACAAACATCCTGAAGAACATGATTTAGACTGAGAACGTTCCTGCGTCCATCAGACCATCAGGATCTCACCTCCACTTGTTTTAGATTTCATAATCTCAAAGAGCAGAAAGCTGTGACAAATCCTGACTCTCTGTAGGAACAACTGAGCCTCCCAGAACTTTCTGTACCACCACACTGAGACTCTTATCTTTACTTGTCAGTGCAGCTCGTCCATGTAACTGATATGCTGTGTGGGTGACTGTAAAAAATAAAACATTATTAAACTCAGCTGAGATGCTCAATCATCTCTCGAGAGTCTCACAGAGGGAATCTGACAGAAATAAATAGCATGTATGGGTCTGTTGTTCTGCACTTATTGTGCATGCACTCATTATTTACCTTTTTAAGGAGGTTAATATTACTTCCTGTGAGTCATGCAGTCTCAGATTACCCACGGATGAGTCATTCTTGTGTTCAGAAATAGTAACGCTGATACTTGTAGAGATGGTATCTATACAAAACATTAAAAAATGAAATAAATTAAACAATAGGAATAACAACAGTAATCATCATCATACTCATAATCATAATAATTGCCTAAATCAGCGGTCTTCAACCTTTTTTGCACCGCGGACCGGTTTTAAGCAAGAAATTTTTCTACGGACCGGTCATTACGCACATAACAAATAATAATTGTTTTTTTTTTCTATTGAAAAGTTTCATAAATAAATAAAATTACTTTTTCAGTGTCGACTTTTTATACTTTTTTATATAACATGTTTACTTTTTCTCTGTCTCAGTATCGAGTCTCTTCCCATTTCCAAAGCAGCTCTACTGAGACGTTTGTTGTTGACTGACGGCTTCGTTTAGCAGCCGGGCATAAAAACTGACAGTCAAGTGACAGGAAGACGAGCTAGTCATGTTTCAAAATAAAACACCCTGCAGACTCCGCTGGAAATAAAAATAAACCAATAAAACGTTTTTATTCTATCTGTGCGGCCCGGTACCGGTCCGCAGCCCGGTGGTTGGGGACCACTGGCCTAAATGACACAAATTAGAGCCAGAAACTGTAAACACTGAAAGAATCACCAAAATTTCAAATTCCCACGGTCTTTGAACTAATCAGGTGTAAAATTACTTTTCATTCAAAACACTTTATTCTATATTTCTCATTAAAACAGTTTAAAAAAAAAAACAAAAAAAAACATGTTTACACCACATTCTGTACAAAATAAAAAATAAAAAATAAATGTGTGTATGTCGACCGTCAGTGACCCGCCTGCTACCAGCAGATGATGCAGGCTGTGTTTACATGCAGAGAGCAGACTGGTGAGGAAACAAAATGCAAACGTAGGTCGTAA
>NW_007577807.1:139707-147472 GCF_000690725.1 Stegastes partitus | reverse complement strand
GGGTGTATAGATGATGGATGGATAGTTTAACTCTTTTACTGTTATTTATTTATCCTTAACTCGCTCAGGTTAGCTGTCCCCAGACTGTTGTAGATAAATAACCACATCCTGAAATAGTCCAAAAAATGTGAAATCAGTTGAACAAATGTCCTGGTAACGATTTAGATGGTTGACTGCAGCTACTCATTTGTAAATCACCAGTTTATCCTTTTGAATACATAAGTATACACATCATTATTATTATTATTATTATTACTATTATTATTGTTTTGTTTCTCTGCATAGAAATGTCAGCCACATTAAATGAGGACAGAAGCTCCTCTAAATGTTGAAAAGTAGTAGTTTGTCTCTGCTTTGTTTAATTTGGCTGCACTGACTTGATAAATGTGATATTAGCAGATCACAAGCACACAAACAGTCATTGTGCATAAATAGCAATTATTTCATTTGTTTCCTTATCCGTCCTTTATCCAGCGTATTTCAAGGATATTGAAACACACTTCATTAAAGTTTTCATTTTCAAAGCCTTTATTGTTTAGTTTTTGTAGATGTTTTGTAAAAACCTTTTCCTACAAAAAGAATTTGTCACGTTGAATATCCGGCGGTTCTAAACTGCTCTCGGATTCAACTGGACTTTATTCAGTTAGAACTTCTTCAGATGAGACTTCACTCACCAGATGAGATGCTTTCTTTACTTCAGTGACTCTTCGCCATCATTAGCAGGAAATCAACACTTTTCACGTCTACTTTTCAGCGGAGGAGCAAATCACGGGAACACGGTGTGCTCACAAATATCCTCGCCCTGAAGGAGGCTTTTAAATGAAGACAAAACTAAATGACTCATTTCACTTTGAAAGATGAGTCACTCACACACAGGTTAGCCGAGGTCAGCAGCTTGTGTCCGCGATAAAGGACCAAGGACGAAGCAGCTGAACAGATCACGTTCCTGCGTAGAAGTCTGGTTTTGGTCAACGTAAAACCCATTAAGGTTTGAATGTGGGTGAGATTAGGTCAAAGAAAAAGTCAAATTGCTTCTAAATGTTTCAGGATTCATCACTTATAGTAAAAAATCAAACCAGATTCTGTAAATGTGGGTGCAGCTCGACACAAAGCTCCTCATTCAAACACAGCCGAAGCAGGTTTATTAACTCTCCAGTTGGCCGTGATGCAGCACGCTGACGTTAACAACTGTTGACTTCTACAGTTTAATTTAGCTTTCATCCAGAGGGACTGAAGACAGGAGCAACATGTTCATCATTACAGGATCCTGCATTAACCATCAGAGTCAGCGACGCTAAAGTCTTAGCTTTAGAGGTTAACGTTGAGGACGCAACCATCTTGTCTGAATAGACTCTACTGGAATCAAGCAGTGCATAAAGCAACCACGTCGTGACCTCCACATGGTGGCAGGTCGGCTAAATAATGTGGCACAAGCAGCTCTGCAGGAAGCCTGATTAAAGTGTGTGCTGTGAGTTAGTTCATCGTAAAAGATTCATTTGGATTCCAGTGTTGGCTGAGGATCCAAAGCTAACCCTCCTAGCATGCCATAGCTGATGAACAACGTGTGCACTGCAAAAAATGTCGTGGAAATTACGTGCGTTGTTGAATATTTGCTCTCGTACTTGTGAATACGTAACCAAGCAACAGAAACGAAAAGGATCAGGACTAGTTCACACACCCTTCTACCCCTACAATATAGTTACCGTATAACCTTTTAGTCTTTTCTTCATTCAAGGAAAAGGTATTTTTGAGAAAGGCCTTATGTAAATTTTAGTTCTAGGTCGTGTTTATAATGTGATACCTTCTCATAGGCTGATCCTGGTCCAGTAATCCCTAATCCCAGTGATTCCCTCGTCCCTGCTGGATGCTTGTTCACACTGTGCAGATGCAGCTTCGACAACATTTCTGTGAGAGCTGCTTAGTTAAAGCAGTTTTATTTCTTTTCTTTTTTTTTGCAACAACAAAGAGCCTCTGAGAGCAGCCATCAGATCTGGAGGTCGCGGCGCCTCTTTTAAAAGCTGATGGATGCTTGGCTCCTCTCCAGCCACAGTTACCATCGCCGAAGGCCTCGTTTGTCCAGGAAAGTAAAAAACAACCATTTGTATGTCTGGTATTCAGAGGCCATATTTTCTCCACTACCTTTGGCATTCTAATGCTCGCGTTCTTGTTTTCGAGGAATCTGACTCAAAAACAGCACAGAAGCTCATTTTCTCATCAGCTGCAGCCTCATTGCAGCGCGTCTCCGTTTTCATAGCCGCTCTCATCAGAACTCATCAGTATGAAAGAACATGCTGCTCTGCACCGTACCAGACACCCAGGTGCTGCAGCAACATGTGACTTTGACAATAAGCTGCTGCGTCTGTTTGTTCATTATGACAACGAGACCTTTATGCAGGTAATGTCGTCTCCAGGAACTGTCCGAACTTTATCAAGAAAAACATTTTTATACATTCGGACGGCAGAATTTGTTTTAGGAATCACTGTTTGGTAGTTTCTGGTTTACCATTTGTGTCATGACAACATTTAAAAGTGTCTAACTGACCTTGAGTGTTACTGAATACCAGGGACATGAATGCTGAATGAACTGAATGAATTAAACAGATGTAATATAGTTCTGACACGTGTAGTGCAGCTCAGCAGGATCTGCATTATGCACTTAGAGAGTTAAAACCTTTAGAAATGAAAAGCTACATATAATACAGAAAACATTCACGATGATGCGAAGGATAATAAATGCATTTACAACAAATAGCTATATACGTACATGAGTGTTTTTAATGGGCTCCTCATGTTCTAGTGTAATAAAACATACTGTTTAATTAAATAATGCACATTAAATTTAAAAAAAGCATTCGTATAAGCCTGTTAATAACCTCAATGCTGTGATACTGTAAAGGAAACTCAGTGAGAAGGCGCCCACGTGGCAGAGCTTCAGGAATGCTAAAGAAGCTAAATGAAGGCTTCTGTCTGTCTGTGGCTACCAGAGCTGCTCTTCATTATTTCATGTTTGGCTCCTCCTACATCATGAACCCAGAAGTCTGTCGTCTGCTAGCCGTTTAGGTCTGTGTTAGCGCTCCACCGACTTCAAAAGGAAACACGGCGTCCGACTCTTCAGCAGTTGCTGCGTGTGTCCTTTAGTAATTGGCATTCTGTGGAGGAAGCCATCCACGCTGTCCTTGCCTCACCCCCACAGCCGCCCTCCTCCTCCTCAGCCGCCCTCCTCTCCAATGACGCTACTGTACCTGTCCTGCCCACTCACTGGTGGAAAATTACCTTGCAGATTTACAGTGTGATATTAAGCGGGCATAATGGGCCACTAAAGCAGATAATATGGGCCACAAATCTCTGCAAGGAGCGACACTTTAACTGGTTGTTGGCGTTTGATCATATGCCGGTTCCACGCTTAACCCGAAACACGATGAATATTCATGCGTGTACGCAGCGGGCCATTTGGAATTAATCTATACAGCTTTTTTTTTTTTTTTTTTTTACTTTATTGCTGCACACAGACAAGCAGCACAACAATAAATCTGGAGATGCTGTTTGCTTCTATGGATAAACACGCTGCAGCATCAGAGCTGTAGTTTGAGGGTTGTAACGACGCTGTTACATGAATACCACACTGTCAGTGGAGTCAAAACCCCGAAATAAACTCACTGAAGTTTCCATACAGGCAGTTAAATCATATGCAAAACAAACCATATTGTTATGAATAACGATTTCAGTGTGAATAGTAATTTTTCATTTCATATCCACCAAATAAAAATAAAACTAAAAAATGATGATGGGATTTGTGTTGTTGTGGTCTGTACCAAGCAGCCACATTCCCTTCTGTCTGGAGAACATGATTTGTAGGCCGGGGCATCTCCGCAGCACCACAATGCTTCATTTGTAATGGTGTTTGGTGACACATTTTGCCTTTATCAAAGAATTGCAGCTCCTACGATTTGGATATTGCACTCGGACGTGTTGCGATAATATTTTTGATTAATTGTTCGGCCCCTCACAGCAGGTCCTGAAAGTTAAACTGTAGGAAGGTCTGGAGTCCTGACCTTTAGTCATTAGTTTTGTGTGGCAGGAGAAACCAGAAGCTTCCCTCCGTAGTCTGGACACGCCTCTCTGAACTTTCTAACAAAGAGAATTTAACTAACAGATTCACTTTACATAGTGTTGCAAGTATTTCTCGCTCAAGCTTTTCTTTATCGTTCTTTGCAGAACTACTTATGTCACTGTTTGTGTGAATAAGAAAAACCTTCCGTTGTCATTCCACACAAGCCCACCCTTTGAATGCTGACATTTAAAACACTTCAGAAGCCACCACCTGGTGTGAAAGGCGTGTTTTCTTGCATAAAGCCACCAAATTACACCAAAAAGTTAGATTTTTAACTTTCCGACAGTCCTTGAACTCACATCAGAGCCTTAAATTGGGGAATTTCACCAAAGTCACTGTCGTCTACATGTTTAATTTAAAAATAAGACTGAAATAAACCATTTGCATCACAGCTCGTAAAAGACTAAACCTTTCTGAGCACAAGTCACGACGTTACCAAAAACCTTTAACTTGGCTGAACTGCAGGTTGTTTTCCTGCAGAGCTGGAGGCGAGTTGGACAGAAACTAGAAAGATAGTCCAGCAACAGAATGAATGCGGCGTGGTTCTAGCATTGTATACCAACAATCAAGCTAACAGCAAGGTTGTGGAGGACGTATTCAGCATGGTGAAATATCCTTCAAGAGCTGCAGAATCGTATGAAAATGCCTTTAAGATGTGAACTATCCAGAGCATGTGGAGCCTCGTGTTTGTCCTGTAACGCCCACAAGAAACATGAAAAATGGACGTATTGATCCCAGGTTTTTATTTTCTTTTAAATGTTTTTTTTTGTAAAATAAATAACCAAAGAAATTCAGCTTTTCTTCTTTTTTCCTTTTTTATGATTTACGACAGCACAGAATAAATGTTTGAGTTCTTCCTGCTTCCAGCCATCGCTGTGTTGTTTCCATGGAGATGCAGGACTTTATGTTGCAGAGCTCACAGGGAGTCAACGTGTGGCCCCTTCACACCATGATCAGAAACCTCCACAGGGTTCAAGAGGGTTAAACCCATTCAGAAGACACTCCCAGTGTCCATCTAGTTTGTTTGAAACAGACTGAACCCTTTTTACGGTTTCCTTCTGATTATCCGACTGCAAAGAACTTTCCTGTTGGTCCCCATCTGGTCCTTCTTCTGTACTGGAGGAAGAACTAAAACCAAGATATATTCCATTTGTGATGCACACGACGCCCTGATAAAAGACTGCACAAGTCCTTCTGAGTCCTCAGCAGAGAGTCAGTAAAATGCAGGCATGTCAAATTTAACACGCATTATAAAGAAAGAAGAGATTAAAACTTTAACTTGACAGCATCAGGGAGCTTCACTGAAATACCACGACCATCTAATGTCAAGACAACTGTAGTTTAATTATGCGATGTATGTAAAACTACTAGCTGTGTGGTTTGGTGGTTAGCACTGTTGCCTCACAGCTAGAAGGTCGCCGGTTGGCGTCCCGGTGAGGACACCCGGGATCTTCCTGCGTGGAGTCTCCATGTTCTCCCCGTGCAGCGTGGGTTCTCTCCGGGTTCTCCGGCTTCCTCCCACAGTCCAGAAACATGCTGAGGTTAATTGGTGATTGTAAATTGTCCGTAGGTGTGAATGTGAGTGTGCTTGGTTGTCTGTCTCTAAGTGTAGCCCTGTGATAGACTGGTTACCTGTCCAGGTGAACCTGCCTTCACCCTGAGTCAGCTGGGATAGACTCCAGCGGTATATAGATAAATGATGGATGGATGTAAAATTCTCTGCATTTAGCCTAAAATCTGAATAATGTTTCTGCCTACACTGACAAAGGGCTTCTACTGACCATCTGTTGCCATGAGGACAGAACTCTGGTCAATAACTTACTCATGTGCTTAAAGGACAAGAAGATTTTTACCACCAGCCGGACTGAATCCCAGTTGGCGCCTGCTGAACCGTTATTAACTCGTCCGGGCCTCAGGGCAGCGAAGCACGACTTCACGTGTTTCGTGACTTTTCATTAATCTGCGTTTGGCGTAAATGACTGACTTAACCTTTCGTGTGTTAATCCGTCCTGCACGATGCGCACAACAAAACACACACGCTTCAATTTTATTTTCAAATCGAGTCAATTGCACTTTCACGTGTGACTGATTCGAAGCGGTTTACAGTAATCGTTGTTTGTGTGATTCAGCCCGCCAGCCCTGCACCGCGCAGTAATGTTGTTGTCAGATTGTGAGGCTAGGCTAGCAGGCTTCTGTAAGCACCTCTTTTCTCAAAGAAAGCCATCAGGGCTCTGTGTTGCAGTGATGAGGTTTGCTCTGTTCTCCACTTCGCCTGCAGGAAGCTACTTTGTGCATCCATACTCATCACTCTGTCTTTGTGGGGAACGTACGGCGTACAAAGGAGCCTGCAGCATTCACATTTGTGTGTGTCTGTGTTTGTGAGCGTCTTTGTGCTACTTTCCCTGAACTTTTTGTACTTTTTTATCAATCTATTCACTGTTTACTTTCCCTGTTTGCATCTTCTCGTTGGTGCTAATCCGTGACCTCTCCGTAGAACACCAGATATTCAGGAAGCAGAATCTTCTAATGTCTGCGTTTTAGTGTCTGTAGATGTAATTAATTTCAACATTTTTAAAAAAGAAACTTGTTCTTACTGAAACTCGCATAAAGAGAAATGTTCAAAGCTCTCCACACCAAGAATTAATGGTACATAAGAAATGTATTCCTCTCTGGTGGAGAGTGTCCCTGGACGCTGTGAGAGCTGTAAGCAAGACAAAGAGTCTGTGAATACAAGTCCATCACACAAGATGAAGACTCATGAGGTCACTGAATTCACTGCCTTGGTTTAGATGTAGAAAATTATTGTGCCTTCACAATAATAATAAAAGATGTGTTTCACTAGCTCCAGGTTTGAAGTCTTTAACGGATAATCCTGGTAATATAATATAATATAACGCTGTGTTTCTGACTCATGCTAACTTTCTGCTTTCGATCTCTATTGTAGAGATTCGGGGAAATAAGGACGATGTGTGAACAGCTTTTGGAACATCAGGGCAAAAATGGCCAAAAGACTTTTCTCTACATAAATAACTTTAAACTTTTGCTTTCTAGTCGAGCTGATTGTGAACTACTTTGGTACTTTATCATCCTGATTTTAAAGACAGACACATTCGGATACGTGTAAACCTGACTTTAACTGGTTTATGTTTGCAACTTGATCGTTTATGCTGCTGGGTTTCTTTCCCAGGATGCTGTTTGTAACAACAAAAACCAAACTATCAGGGTAAACTGACAGGTGTCCATGCTGGGCCAAAATAACACATCACATACTCGTCTGCACATGTGAAGCTGAATTTTAACTTAACACCTAAATGCAACCACAGATTGCTCCATGAGCCTTTATGAGAAGAATTAGTTATTTTAGTTTGATGGTCATATGAGTTGTGTCAGAGAAGTTCCAGGACTGGTGTCACAGAAGATGTATTTCAAACCCAAACTACAAACTACCAGTTTTCCCTCCAGACCATCAACCAGCTCGTCTACAGAGATCCTGCAGCGTTTGCTTCGTTCAGAGAAGAGGCAGAGTTGTGTCAGGACCAGTGGAGGCTGCTTCACCATGACAACCTGCTCACAGCGCCCTGAGCATCCCACAGCTCCTGCTGAGAAGAACATCTCCGTGCTGGAGCAACCTCCCTACTCACCCCACCTGGCTCC
>NW_007577807.1:135866-139687 GCF_000690725.1 Stegastes partitus | reverse complement strand
TTTCTTTCCCAGGATGCTGTTTGTAACAACAAAAAACAAACTATCAAAATAACACATCGCATACTCGTCTGCACATGTGAAGCTGAATTTGAACTTAACACCTAAATGCATCCACAGATTGCTCCATGAGCCTTTATGAGAAGAGTTGGTTATTTTAGTTTGATGGTCATATGAGGTGTGTCAGAGAAACTCCAGGACTGGTGTCACAGAAGATGTGTTTCAAACCCAAACTACAAACTACCAGTTTTCTCCTTCAGACCATCAACCAGCTCGTCTACAGAGATCATGCAGTGTTTGTTTCGTTCAGAAGAGGCAGAGTTGTGTCAGGACCAGTGGAGGCTGCTTCACCATGACAACCTGCTCACAGCGCCCTGAGCATCCCACAGCTCCTGGCTGAGAAGAACATCTCCGTGCTGGAGCAACCTCCCTACTCACTCCACCTGGCTCCATGGGGTTGGTTCCTCTTCTCCAAGCTCAAAGGGGTCATCAAGGAGACCTGTTTAGAAGACGTGGACGACATCAAGATGGCTGTGAGGACGGAGCTGAGAGGATCCTGAAGAATCCTTCCAAGAGTGCATGGCGGCGTGAAGAGAAGGCTGGAGGAGGGTGGTAGACTCCAGGAGGGTTACTGGAAAGGAGAACTCTGGTAGTTTGTAGTTTGGATTTGATCTTTTGTGACACCAGTCCTGGAACTTTTCTGACACACCTCATACGTGTGACATCAACAATCTAGAAAGTCGCCAAAATTTGCTCAAACTTTGATTTCAGCTGTGTTCCAATTGATTTTCATTTTCGGGACAAATTTTTCCAATTATTCTGACGTCACATGAATGCTCTATAATTACTCAGCGTTCGGTCAGACGGCATTATTCCTTATTCGAGAACCTTAACCGCATCAGCAAAATGGCCGTTCACACATTGTCATGTCTGTGTTCAGCTTCAGTCAGTGTCATAAACAAGTTTTTAAATGATTTATGTAAAACTCAGCGGTCCTGATATACACTGTTTCCAAACCGTTCCTCCTCAGAGTTCAAAGTTAGCATGACGCGGCACTTTTCAGAGAGCTCATGTTTTAAACTAGAGCTCTAACTTTATCGTCACTGAAAGAAAACAAAGCCAAAAAGTTGATGGGATTTAAATATAATACAGATGGTGCCCTCGGTGAAGTGAAAAGGCTGCCAACCTGCCTCTTCATTCAACCAGCATCACCGCTATGTGTGTGTGTGTGTGTGTGTGTGTGTGTGTGTGTGTGTCGGCGCAGATCATCTGCTCAGTCAGAGACAACAGGTGTGCGTCATTAGGTCGTCCACACAGCGAGTCACCTTGCACGGTGAAGCTGTGGCAGAATTAGTAAAAACCGCTGCTGTCGGCGCACTTATCGGTGTGTGTGCCTGTAAATACAGCGTGATTGTTTCCTGTACCGGAGAAATCCTGATTTTGAGGAAACATTTTGCTTTGGTCCAGGTGTTGGTGAGGCTGAGAAGGACGGTGGCTCTTCCACTACGGTGGGAGTTCGGTTCGACGCTTGGTGACTGTTTGTATTGCTTTACGGGGTCTATTCATATTTTTATTCAATTCAATTCAACTCTATCCAAACAGGATGGCAGCGCTACATACGCTTTGACATTTACTGGTAACATGGCGTCAGTCTTTAAAGTCTGTTTTTCTATAATTCAGTTGCAGCTCATCAAAAAGTTTAACATCCAAGTAATCTGCAGGTAAGACCAGACAGATGATCCATAAGCCTAAAAATACCAGACGTGTCTGTAAAATGCAAATAAATATATGTTCAGAGTTTGTTATGAACCTCCCAGTCAAATCGAAAAGCTTTAAAAATTACTTTTGGAAATTAGCAGTTTGCTCTGAAGTGCTGGGACGTCTGCTGAAGGCACCCCAGTAACCCGTAGCAACCACACAAACAGACCCGAGTTAGTTCAAACGAAACACATGATCACAAACAAGCTGTGCAGATGCTGCAGCTGTTGACTGAGTTACCTGTTAACTCAGCACACGAGGCTTCTTCTGCTCGTTGGTCAACTAGATGGTGAGAAGAGGAGAGGATGAAGGATGAGCCCGAGTGGTGAAAGGTTGTCAAACTAGCCAACGTAAATGAGTCACAGCAGAGGCGGATGTTGGTGGTGATGCTCAGCTCTCCATCAATGTGCTTGTTCACAAAATCAATTGACCTTTAGCGTGTCTCATCATTCTTAGAAAATTAAAATAAGGAGGTTGTGCTGTTTTACAAATTCAAGCATCCAGAGAAGATGCATTTGCTGGACAAATGGACAGCTAACTACTGAACTACAGGCTGTTTGAGGTTCAGTAACTC
This sequence comes from Stegastes partitus, assembly GCF_000690725.1. Classification (NCBI taxonomy): domain Eukaryota; kingdom Metazoa; phylum Chordata; class Actinopteri; family Pomacentridae; genus Stegastes; species Stegastes partitus. The sequence goes on along the minus strand of NW_007577807.1, from coordinate 137,358 downwards.
ATGATCAAATAGGAGAACCGCTGATTCCCCTCCAGCTTCTATTAAGAGGTCGAGGGTGGCGGTGCAGAGTGTGCTCAGGGACATCATCGAGCCATGATTCTGAAAAATACATAAAACTGTTGGAAGTCTAACTCCACGACTCATGACGATGTTGCTCACAGCTTTTTTTAAACTTTATTTTCTGACATTTGTAACGTGTTTAGAGGCAAACATCTGAATTTCCGATATGAACTTTGTTAAACACTTTGTGTAAGAAATTTGTGGAACTATTGACTTTTCTCATCACACACAATACGTCTGGGAATTAAAGTGCCTCATGTGGTAAAACACGATATTAAAAACAATGCAGGAGACACAGACTTCCTGTAAAGGTTGCTGCTGTTCAGACTGCCATCTCCATCCTGTTGTTCAGTAGTTAGGTTTAGAACTCCAGGACAGATGTGGTGCAGCAGTAACATCCCACAAATTAACACAACTGTAAGAATTTAGCTTCAACTTTGCGTCTCTTTTCGTTTTCAGATCGCTATGTGCTGGTGGGCAGTCGCCATGACAGCGACCAGGGAGGCGGGACCTCTGCGATCATGAATCAGCTCATCGCGGCGCTGACGGAGCAGACCAAGCGAGGATGGGTGCCGGACCGCACCACTGTGTTTTGCTCGTGGGGGGGCTCGGCCCTGGGGAACATCGGGTCCTACGAGTGGGGAAAGGTCAGTGAGCACGAGAGCGTCTGCTTCATTAAATGCCAGCGCAGGGTTCAAAGGTAGAGCCTTCTGAACCGATTTGAGCTGACGTGAAAACAAAAGAGACGCTGGGCGACGTACACGGCAGAAGGCAGCAGACAGTTTCACTTTGTCAGAAGGCATTTTAGCAGTTACCTTGGCAACAGCCTTTCTGAAGATGAAGGAGCTTCTGCAGACACACGACCACCGACTAACTTTGAATATAAGTGTTGTTGTAAATTACTACAAATGGACAATTACACAAAGAAACACCAATAAACACAGCAGGGGTCCTGTTCTGTTCCCCTGAGATAACAATAACCACCAGAACAACCCACCACAGCTGCAACAACTGAGCACGTCTCTACTAGGACTGACTGGTCACTGGTCCTATTGCTGCATATTTCTGCAGGTGACCGTTCTATAGGACTGAAAAACTGCACCTTAGCAAAAACCTGTAATTTTACAGGATTTTTCCTTTTCTTTCTGTATATAAATTTAAAAAAAATGGAAAATAAACTGATTTATTTGTGTCATATAAAACAATTTTTAAAACTTTTAAAAAGCAATTTTCATTTTCTTAGAAGATTATTTATTGAAGCTTTATAGAAAATGTATTTTTAGTTAATAGAACAAAAGTACTGGTTCTGTAATTTTACATCGACTGTTTTTTGTAAATGGGAGACATTGTACATAAATATAGACATTTTGACAACAATTAGTAATCAGTCAAAATGTAGTTTTTACATCTTTTAATCCATGGATGGATGGAT
>NW_007577807.1:89900-135633 GCF_000690725.1 Stegastes partitus | reverse complement strand
TTTCTTATGTATTCTGTTTGGTAGGATTAAAAGTTTAATCAGATGTGTTTGATGAGATTAAATACTTTGCGTGTGACATCAGAACTAAAGACGTGCCAAGGACAACAGTCTAATCCTAGAAACTGGAAAGGAGCCTGTTAGTGGACTTACTGCTGTGATGAGGACAATCATACGATGAATGTGACGGCCTCTGTTTGTCTCTGTGTTGCCTCCAGGACAACAGCGTGGTCCTCCAGAGCAGCGCCGTGGCCTACGTCAGTCTGAACTCTCCGGTCAGAGGAACAGAGACTCTGAGGGCCACAGCTTCTCCAACACTGCTGCAGCTCACCTCAGACATACAGAGGGTAACTATTAGCTCTACTCCTTCTGCCACGCCTGGTACTGATGCTCAAGTCACTTCAGATGTATGGTGTAAAGTAGATCTCTGCCTGCAGAACTCTCCCTTATGATACCATTATTAGCAGTGCTGTAGCTGCTAACTTCCCCCCGTCTCACTCATAGTTCCAGCACTGCTGCTGCTGTGACCATTGTTATCACTACTGTTAGTGTAATTCACCACAAATGTGACAACAACCGGTATCAGTCCTGCCTCTGACAAAGGATAAACACATTTTTTCTACCATGTCTACCACTACCATCAGAGCTAGCACTCAGCCAGGGGGTCACTGAACACGTATTCTCCCAAATGTCGCCCTAATTCGACTGTAAAGACTTTCACTACACTTGGTACCCATCTCCTGCAAGTGGTGTTTGAGATTCTGGAGGCCCCAGGATGAGACAGCCCATCAACTCCAACAAGCTCTAACCCAAAGAACGTCTACTCTAGTGCATTAAACTTAACACAAATGTTCTATTTACGTTCTGGAGTTCCTGTTTTACCAGCTTGAATTCTATGAGAATGACTTAAAAACATGACGTTGGGCTGATGACATGCCTCCATCAGTGACGTAATGCGTTCCATGTGACCCCAGCTGGTTATTCCAAGAAGTGTCATCGTCTTTATATGTGTGATTGGAGTTGACGGTAGTTTTTGTGCATCAGCGTGTCTTCTAAAGCCAAAGGAACAGCTCTGAAAACACTCTGGACATCACTGGTGTAATAAGTGTGTTTTGTTGCCTGATTGTCTCACAGCAGTGATGCAGATCAAGATCTGCCATCCAAGTGAACAGTGAGTACTTGTGATCAACATGCTGGATGTGGGAGGTGTAATTAACCGAGTCTTCATGGCCAGATGACTTGATTGGAGCATCTCTCAGATGGCAAGGCCTGTAGGTTGCAGACAAACAGAGAAACCATAAACCAGACTCAGGGCATTGGGGGATGTGCTTGAAGTGATCACAGATGGCTCCAGCTCACGACTTCCTGCTGAGGCCTTGATGCCACCTTCAGGAGTCCTTTAGCAGGTCGAACTGACTGCGTATTGGGCAGGACTGCTTTAGCTCGTTAACGTATACCAATACTGGAGATATTCTTACTACTACAACAATATTCTGTCATTTCTTGGCTCCTCTGTAGCTGCTCCTACTGCTATCAGTGTATTTCAGTTGTTACTGCAGCTCACTTTAAAGGGGAGCCTTCTTTCCAGTCAGCAACGACCTTTCCTGAACTGGTCACCAAGAATAAAAAGGATGCTCTCAGGACAGTCCTTTAAAGGGGATTTTGCAAATTATTAACTCTGAGAACTGGTCTCTTCCTTCTTACTGGGTTGGGAGGGAAGTCAGGTGCTCTCACACAGTCACTCTCATGATTTCTTCATTTTTTTGTACAGCTGGTGGCCTCCAGGTAGACAGACTTTCTAATTGGACCACCTTAACACACAAACATCAACTAATGGAGCTGAGAAAAGTGTAGCTGATCATAGAAAAGGTGATCGACCTCAATGTGTTGAAGACCCTTGGATGGGTTAATGAATAAAAGACGTCTTATGAGAGCATCAGCTTCACACCGTCCAGACAGATGTGTTTTTCTCTTTGGGTCCCACATCTGTCCTGATGTGGATGGGTGAACTGTTGTGGGTACTGGTGCCAGTTGGGGAAGGAAAACCTGCTGCTTCTTTGTGATAAAACCTCAGTAAATCCGCTTAATGAACACTAACACTGGTCATCCAGCGTTTTTTCTTTAGTAAATATATCAAGATATTAAAAGTGCAGCGAACAGAGAAAATAAACTGAGCTGATATCCGGTGTAACCAGCCCTCTCCCAGCTACTCTTGCGGATTAAAAGCTGCCTCGGTTCTTGTATTTTCATTTAGTTCCCGACTGACTCCACGATGCAGTTTCATGTTTTCACCATCTGATCTGTATCAGGTTGAGCCAACAAAAACATTTTTATTGTCGTCACCCTCAGTTATATTTCAGTCTCCTTTTTTTGTGATTTAGATTTTTCTGTCTTCTGAGCACATCAAGGCCACAGCTGTAGCGGTCTTTGTGTACGGTTGCCATGGTTGCACATGTTGCTCTCCTCCATGGCGAGGCTAATGGAAAAGGCTGCAGTGATGCAACAGAGTGCCTCTCCTCAGAAAGTCCACTTAATGAACATCAATTATATCATCCAACATTTGTTCTTTAGTAAACATATCAAGATATATGAAGAGGAAGTTTGAGATGGAGTGCTGTCATGATTCCTGGAACTGATTCGTGACGCGTTCTCATTGGAAAACACAGTGATTGGTTCGTTTGTCTGACTGTTTATCTGTTGACAAAAAAGGAAAAAAACATTTAATCACAGGTCCTGTCTTGAATCATTGCTTCTCTGCTTTTATTTTCGTGGGATTGTTTTGCTTGTCAGATAGTTTTTTAGGACTTTAGCTGCTTAGTGCTTGTTGTCACGGCGCAGAAGCGACCAATGAGAAACCCTCCTGATGATATTATGTGATTTAAACATCTAAGCGCTCACATGATGATGTTTTTACTGCTGTTTTTGCTGTAGCGACGGTTTAAGTTTGCTGTGATGTTCTCGACCTTCTTGGAAACACCCTGCCTGTTATTCCTCCACCAACGTCTTTATTTTCACTCCACTTCTTTCTCTGGAGGTGCTTCACACCCGGCCCGGCTTTTCCTTCATGTTCGCTCTCAATAACAAAATTGCATGACAACTGAAACAATGAAATGTCACCGCAAACACTTCTGCTGCTGCTTTGAGCGCGTCACCTGTTCTGTGAAAAGGGAGGAGGAGGATAGCGTCTTCGATCTAAATAAAACTGAACTCGCCCCATCCCACTCTTCACGTTCTCGTACAATCGGCCATTGTGGTGATTAAGTGCAGCCGCTCTATGATTCAGCCTCCCAAACTGTCTCTTTATTCCCACCCGGGGCTGTTTTGCAGATACGATCAGCCCTTGCAGACATCTTTTCTTCACCCCCAACTTCTACCATTTTCTTTAAACTTGGAAAACTTTTGAAAAAAAAGAAAAACATCATCATCACTCTCTCTGGTTTCCTTCCTCCACCACCACCTCCTCTTTTTGTTTTTCTTCTTCTCCCTTAAGCGCTACATCCCCCTCTCCCCACCTTGCTCACTCTCCTTCCATCACCTCTTAATCTCTTCTTTCATCAGCAGCAGCCTCGGCGTCTCCCCACCCTCTCATTTTCCTCATTAAAATCTCCCTCTCGCTTGTTCTCTACATTTTCTCTTTTGCCTCTTCAGCTTGTGCTCGTCTGTGTTTTTATTTGTCTTCAGGTTCGTCATCAAGACTCATCTTCCTGCCAAGTATCTCGGCAGGTACAGAAGGTCACGAATTGACAGATAGAGTACAATGTCCCTTATTTCCCTGCTCCGCCACGAGGTAATTAGCAGAAAAGGCCCAGTCCACCTGTCACATTCAGCTGTAATGAAGCTACAGACGGCTTCTGCCAAAGAAAAGAAGACTAGAGGACATTGGGAGGAAGGAACTTCTACTTTTGATGTTCTTTAATGAAATATCTTAACAAGAAAATGAAAAAAAAACTCAACAATGTGCTTCGTGTTGAAACCTTCCACGCTCAGAGCCACAGCTCCATCACTGTCCTCTTATAGGAACCTGGTTTATGCAAACCTTCTGCTCAGACGTCACTCCTCCTGGTCGTAAATCCCCGCGGGACATTGGTGCTGCTGTAAATACTGCAAAAGGAGGAAATTTACAGGAGCTTGTACACAGAACGCTCCGGTCTGATTGGCTTTCTCTTCATTGCCCAAGGACAATTTCTCACTCAACTCGACACTTTTTCAATCCAGATCCTGCTACCTTGAATGTAATTGCCTACATATTGCTCCATATGCCCGCTTCGATTTATGGGGCATCAGCCATACCTGTAAATATTACGGCGTTCTGTCTGAACGCTGGCCTCGCTCCTGAAAAGCAGACTTTTGGAAAATACACGAATGCAATCACAGCGAGAGGATTATTTCATTAACCGCTCGCATCAAACAGAGTTTAACGTCCCATGAGGACGGAGGCGACTTTATTCTCCGCCCCGGTTTGCATCTCCTCTCTATTATCACCGCTTTGCTTATCAAATCCAAAAGACGACTTGGTGGAAAAAGCAATATGTCGTTTTATCTTTGTCTGATCAGCGAGGAATCCCAGAAGGAGCAGGGCTTTGTTTGCATATAAGCAAAAGACTGACATTGTTTTTCTCATGACAGCATCATGGTGAACCTGCTAACAAACAGCTGCCTGCTGTGATGCACATCCAGCAGACACACGTCAACATTAGCATCGTGTTTGTCCACCTCGTATGCAAGTCCAGGATTTATTTACTTTTTGGAGAGCTGTTGAGTGGGAGTGAAAGCCAGCCACCTGAACTTAATGATGTGTGAAGGAGAGAGACAGCGCAGAGAAATGTGCAATCTTGTTTATGCTTTAAAACATCTACACCGATACCAATGCGCTACGAATGAAAACAACAGTGGAAAGTCTTGACTGTCCAATCAGAGAGCAGCCTCGGGTCACCTGCTTGCCTGAAGCTGAAGGATTCACCTTCAGCTGCTCCTCACATAGAAATTCATTCATAAATCAACCACATTTGGAAACTAAGCTTTAATAAATAATCATACTCATCAGGGTCCAGGTTTGACAGACTAAATGATAATAATCATTGGTCTTGTTTAGAATAATACTAGTTTATTAAAATGTCTTTTTTAACGTTCTGTTTGCACAAAAATTACAGTAAATAAGGCCTCCAATAGCGTCGGCCTGAATCAGAGACTTCACACATTTTGTTGTCTTGTTTCCTGCATGAAAAACCAACTATGTTAGGAAACAAACAAAACAATTCCTCTTTTCCTGCAGAACAAACTTCATCTAGTGAATAATTATTAGGATGATGTGCACACTAATTTGTGTGAGAGATGTTTCATAGAACAGGTCGCCGGGTTTTGAATCGTGACAGATGACGCCGTGACACGACTTTATCGTCACTGCAGCGATGTGCTCAATGTGTCCACGTAGTAAAGTGAACAGTGTCCCAGTCAACACCAACAATGTTGTTTTTAACAAATAAAGAGGTCCAAATGATTCATTTTAGCTCTACAGAGTACCAGAGAACTAACCACAAAAAGACCTGAAGAATCCCTCCTCTTGCTTTACTTTTTGCACGGCCTCTTATCTCGTCTCGTCTCGCCTCGCGCCTAATTGTCCATTTGGTGGCAGTTGTGTCTTTGGCACAGTCTATCGCTCTATTCATCATCTCAAGTGTGCCAGAGCTGCCCCAGGTACGCTCTCCACTTCCCAATATTTAGAAACAGGTCTACACATGTCATTAATCATGTTTGCACTCCGGCTGTAATACTTGCTACTTATCTTACTTTGCTGGGACCTGTCTTCCAAACCGAGATGCTGCTGCACTGATAGTTTTTGAATGGGTGCTTGGGAACCAATTATAATAGAACTGGATACTCTTTTTGTGGGGGTTTTACACCAGGAAGGGGGGCAATAAGGAGGTAGATGGACAGAAAGAAGGCAAGAAGAAGAGAAACGGGGGTGGAAAGGAAGAAACAAGGGGCGCTCGGGTGGTTAGAAGAATACAAAACAAATGGAGAGGACCTTGTGCTTTAATTGGGTATTGTTCCAGAGATGTATGTGTGTCTCGTCTCCAGTCAGAGAGTGGGTGGCTTGTAGCAGGTACCTCCATTTGAAAACAAATGGTCACCAGCGGACAGCACATTGTTAGACTGAAAAAAGACCACAGTGGCGAATCTTTCATCTGCCCACTCTTAAAGAAATGGCTCGGACTTGTGCAGTCGTGTGATTGCTTCCACAAGTACGTTTCTTTGTCTGTGTGAGAGAGGGAGTATGGATGATCGTGTTTGTGTGTGCACTCAGCAATTTAATTGGTGAATGTGGTGTGATTTAAACCCCTCTGAGCGCTGCAAGGAGACCTCAAACTTTTATAGTGCATGCTGCTGTGTGACCCACATTCAGGAGGCCTTTTGTCATTTATACATGATTCCTCTGCATCCTGAATAGTTTTTATTCAGTCGGCTCCAAACGTCTGAGACCACATCAACATTTTGCCATGTTTTTATGTTACCTAAGCAACTAGGAGTGGTCAGTCTTCAGAGTAAAGCTTTCTAAGAGGGAACACATTGCACTCTGAAACAGTTTGGAGACTGGATGTGTTTTATCCGGAGCAGCACCAGTCAGACAAAACCATCAGACGACCAGTTAGTCAAAACATGCTGTCTGGTAGTGTTGGTGAACAAGCACAAATAAACCACTTCTAGAGGGGTTAAAAAGGTCAAACTTGGGTGAACACACAGCAGCATTTCACAGTGAATGATGAAAAACAAAATGGATCCAATAGATCCCAGGTAGAGCTTAATGGCACCAACAGAAGGATGTACTGTCCTCCTCATCCCCGTCCATTAAAGAAAAGGTAAAATCCACAACAGTCACTCAAATAACTAGAAAATGAAAAAAGTAATAATAAATAAAAATTTGTTAAATTATAATTTAGTGAAATAAGACGTTGCTTTTGAATTGTGGTTGAAAGGGATAATTTAAAAAAAACAAATTGTCCCAGACCAATGAGAGCACTTTGCTGATGAGCAGTGGTCCAGAACACCTGTCAACAGGTGCAGAAGTCTGACTGAGAGTTACAGGAAACACCTGATGGCAGTGATTGGCTCAGAGGGTTGTTCAACTACATATTAGTTTACGGCTCCCATCAGGCTGGTTTGCTTGGTTCATGACTTTCATTATGTTTTTTTATTTCTTGTTACTTTTGTCAGTTTCAGCTTATGTCAGTGACGCCAGTTTTTACTTCTTTAATGGGAGGCTATGAATACGTGTGAGGACGACTGCATGAAGAGAAGTCGACAGAAGGAAGAATGCTGTTGTAGTGAATCAAACCTACAGTGAAACATGCTGCTGGGAATCTAGGAGTCTGGGAAGGTTTGTAAAACTGCAGCGAAGCAGCTCAACCGTGACCAAGGAGAAGTCCGCTCTTCAGAGACATCCTCTGGTTTCCATCTTTATGCAGAAACGTTCATTCTAATGAGCCCATACGCAGCTCACAACCTGTACCTGAAGACCACAGAAGACCAAGGAGCTCTGACCGCCACTGACGTCCGTCCACGGTCACCTCACTTCAACCCCATTAAACATTTACGGGGAACTTGAAAACTGAGAAAGCCAAGAGGAAAATACAGAAAGTTTTGGCGGCTCCACGTCTGTCTGGGTGTGTGACTGTCCAAGGACTTCACTCTGAACACTTTTCTTTGAAACCGTTTCAATACGTTCTGTTCTTTCTTTTTCTTTTTGGCATGCCATTTTTTAAAATATATTTTATTGGTACTTTGAGAATTTTATGCAACCTATTTGCTCACTCCCCAGATCAAGAAACTAGAAAAACCTGGAGTAAAAGGTTTAACCTAAACACCCTGCTGAGGACGGCGTAGGTCCCCCTCATGCTGCCAAACAGCTCGGCTCTGTGGGGTAGAGACACCAGACCTCTGGGGCTGTCATGTGGTGTCTGACACCGAGATGTTGGCAGCAGATCATGTGGGTCCTGTGGGTTGCAGGTGAGATCTCTGTGAATCAGGCTTGTTTCGACGCATCCCACAGATGCTCGATTGGACTGGGATGTGGGGAGTTTGGGTGCCTGGTCAGCACCTCGGGCTCTTTGTTGTGTTGCTTGAGCCGTTGCCAAACACTTTTTGCTGTGTAGTGGGGCTCGTTGTGCTGCTCTGGGAGGCCGCTCCAGTCTGAGAGTGCTGTTGCCATTAGGGGGGTGTGCTTGATCTAAAAAAACATGTTTGGGTGGGTGGTACAAGTCAAAGTCACCCGAGGTAGAGCAGAACTACACCTGGCCTCCATTATTTACACCCTGCAGTGTCTCGTTTTCATTGATCAGGTTGCTTAAAATGTCAAAAGTGCACGATGTTTCCTCACTTTACAGCTTGGTTATGCTGACTTGAATGTGGTAGACTGCAGGGTTGTGGCTGGCAGTGTTAAATAAAGGCAGAATGAGACTCCAGTGGGACAGAGCTGGATGACCTGTTGGGACATGAACACTTTGACGGAGGCAGTGTCTAACTGGGGAGCTCCTATCTCCCTCATCGATGACGTGTTTCTCACATTCATGTGATCCTTCGTGAACATGTCATGAATTCACATGACAGCGTTCTGTTGCTGATGATGATGGAAAATAATAAAACAGAAGACTTTAACTTTTGCTTTCTGTAGAAGAATATTTGAAACTGAACAGCTAAGTGTTCAGGACCTGTATGGGATCAAACTGCTGCGATCTGTTGATTCAAGCATTCGTCATCAAACCTGCTGACATGATGCAACTTCCAAACCATGAGCCAAGTTTGCCTGTGCTGCTTCGTCTGTCTGTCTCCACACAGGCTTAAAGAGGTCCTCAGAATCTGCTGGTAGATGCATGCACAGGCTCACCTGATCCGACAGACTCGGTGCTGCGCTGACGGATGTGATCAGGGAGATTATCGAAGCTCTTTAGGAATGCAGCAAGCACAGAGGAGATGCTGATGAGCTTTAAAACACGTCCTCATTAGTGGTGCGGGAGGTCCTTATTATTTCCCCGTGACTCTAAAGCTTCTTTTGTTAAACGGTGACCAATTCAACCTGAGGCACACATTCTGAGGAACATATAGCTCAGTGTTTTCTCACATCATCTACTTTACACCCTGTTTCCTGGTGTTTTTCTCTGACTTGACTTGTGTCTGTGTTTCGCTCTTTGTCTCCCACACCCACCTGTCTCCGGCTCAGACAGATGAATGGAGTCCAGCAGGCTGATTACACGTTTTCTTTTTTGATGCAGAATCCTTTTAGTAATAAAGAGGAGGACTTATAATCCCTTCAAGTGAATCAAGGCTGATTAGAGCAGCGGTGCAGTTCATGTTTTCTCCCTGGGTTGTATTTGTTTCCCATGTAACATGTTGAAATAAACATTAGACCAGATTGTAAAACTAATTAGTCACTTTCATGTTGGTTTGATGTTGTCGTCTTCAAAGTGTATTTACAGGGAAGGTGTGAATGATGTGTGTTCATTCATGTATTTGTCTGCAACTATAATAAGAATATAGTAAGTGGCTGCTTCAGCAAGTAATATAATAATATGAAAGATGTTTTCATAGGAGCGGATACGACTTCTGTTTATCAGGAAAATGCAGAAATAACTTGCAAACAACCTTTTCACTTGCGCGAGCTGTTATTTGACTTTTCGAAGAAGACTTAATGCACCTAATGGAAGACGGAAATACCCAAAGTAAACAAGATAAGATGCCCTCTAAGTTGCCCGCACAAAGTTCTGTAATGATTGTCTCGGTTTCGGTTAAATCCGGATCTAGTGCCCTACAGAGTGCTTCTATATGTGACAATCTGAAATGAAGTGCCTGCGTCGGTGCCCTTTCCCTGTCATTGGAGCAAAATGTGAAAGTGCCTTCTAAAGTACCCCCACAAGCAAGAAAACATGATGTGCCCTTTAAATGAAGAAGATGTAATGCAGTGCCCTATGAGTTACAGTCGTAATGGGCCGAGCCGGAGACTTTGCATGCGCACCCTTCTCGTGAAAAAAAAAAATGGGAAAAGTGCCATTTAGTGTAAGTATAACATACTGAAGAGCTGAATTAGATGCCCTTTCAGTGAAAAAAACAACAACAAAACACAAATAAGTGTCCTTCAGGCTGGAGGAAACATGGCGCCATCCCTTCTAATGAAGGAGGAGCACAGTGATGCGCCCTGAAGGCTGAGCTGTACGGGAGCAAAACAAGAAGAGCAAGAGACGCCCTTCGATAGAGTGAACGGCCATTATAGTCAGAGCTAGAAGTGGAGATAAAGAAGTTATCCCCTTATTCATATGTTGGCTATGACTGTGTTACATGATGCAGTCAGTAAACTATCATCCGAGATGTTGGTGATGTTCATAACAGAACTGTATTTAGTGGAAGGAGCCAAATGACTCTGTACATGAGCTTCAGGGTGCTATAAAGTCATCAGGTCAGGTTGTCCTTAGCTCCTTGTATTCCCAGCCCTGGCCTCACTGGGGCCCTGAGCAAAGTTCTGCTTTTGAGGCTTCCCGCCTGACCCAAGAGGCATGTGGAACAGTCTCACCTGACATGCTAGTGCTCCCACCAGTGTTCTCCATCTGTTGGTCTAAGAGTGAGGTAGGCTGAAAAGGTTTGTGTTTTAAAAAATAGATTACGCTCTACAGAATGTTGAGATGGCATTTACAGAAACAAGGAACTGCAGAATGTACTGCCCAAAATAACAGGATGTAACAACAGTTTCAATAAAGGTACATCAAATAGTTCTTGGCCAAAAACAAGGAGTGCAGCTCCCATTTCGAAGCATGACTCTGAGCTATAAAGCCTTATGTCATCGTCTTCATTTCATCCATTCATGGTGAGGAGAGGGCGACTCCGAGCTGGCGTGCCGTTGCTCTCGGACAATGCGCCCTTCTACACAGTTTAAAGCCACATTTGCTTCTTTCCACCGGTGCTGTGTCGGACGGATCCGTTGTCCTGGAGCAACAGCATGCCGGCTCAAAGCTTTCTGCTCCTTTTTTCTCTGATTGCTTCAAACATTTTTTGTCGACGGTGATTTAAGGCAGAGAACTATTTGAAGTACTCTTGTATCTTCTGGACCGGTGCACACGGAGGCTGCTGCTGGATGCTTGAGATTCATTTTGTGCACGAGCATATGGCCTCGTGTTTGCTGTAGTTTGTTACCACTGTCTTGCCCTTTATCAGGCATGATAAAATAGTTGTATTTTACTCTCGTTTTTCTCAGACAAAATGTCTCTGAGCAGCCGTGGAAGCGACGGCCATGACGCCAGCACCAGACAGACTGCCCGGTTGGGTTAGTGAGGCAGACAGATTAGAGAAAAATGTAGTGCAAACCGGCACATCAACTCAACCTTAGTGTTATTTGCCCTACGCAGCTTGGAAACTGAGCTGCTGCTTGGAAATCCCTGGATACTTCCACGTCTCACAACTTGGACGAGCTGCCGACAGAGAAAAGCAGGAGCAGGAGCAAACAGGAAGAAGTCGTTGTATGCCAAAGAGCAAACTGTAGAAGAACCAGCCCTGCATGCTGGTGAACACCAGGCCGGTTCAAGGCCTGATGGAGGCACAACTGAATGTATTCTTTGTATAGAGTTGCCAACTGGTGGATAAGGCTTCTTTAAAAACATGATATTATTCCATTGAGTTGGTGTTACAGTACTTGGCCAATGGTACGCTCAGCCACATCGACCTTTGACTGTTCTTTGCTGTAACCTTGATGCTGCCACAGCTTGTGGTGAGGTACGCCACGTAGAAAGGCTTTTCTGCAGTTACAACGAGTGCATGGCTAAATATCATTAAGGATGCCTTACTGAATGATTTATTTTCCATTCAGTCACAGTAGGATCTGTTAGCAGTAGATCGAACGCAGGTCTGGGACCAGGAGCTTGAGAAGGATCGATAAAAATATGAGCCAAAGATTAGTAGTTTGTGTTGCTACTTATGCTTCATCCATGGTTGCCTCTGAAAAGTTAGAGAGCCACAGTCCTCCTGCACCTTCTTTTTTCTTGCATCAGAGCTTTTGGCTGCTTGCATTGATCGAAATCCACAACTCACATTCATGGCAAACTTTTGTCAATGAGGCGTCTGTCCACTGAACCTGGATTACACAATGGAAAATACAGAAAAAACCCCGTGTGCACTGGGCCCAACATCGCTTCAAACATATACTTACAGAAATGAACACTGCCACTGATAAAATGCAGGTAAAAAGGATCATTTGTTTATGATTACAATCACCTGCCTGTAGGAAGAAACCTCCCTTTCTCTGTGTACATAACTCAAACCTCCCTTGTCTAAACTTATTCTTAAATCTCCCAGACAGGGTTTTCCTCCCTAAAACAATTACCATGTATTATTTAAATCATCCCCTCAGTGTGTCTGAAGTCCCATAGATCTTTCCAACATGTTGGATTTTAAGCACAATTTGCATTTACTGACAAATTGTCCTCTTGTGCGCGCTCCTACTGCACAAATAATGGCGGATGTTTTAATTGAATTATGATACCATGACAGGTTTTTAAACATGAAGGAAGGGATGACAGTAGGCTGGATTCAGAATCACACTGCAAATGGTAAATATGAACAGTAGGGGAAATGCAGGCATGTCTAATTTATATGGCTAATTTATATGTTTTCCCACATAAAGCCAGCAGCAAAGAAGCTCAGGATAAATCAGCAGAATGAGTCTGTGGCTTTATGGCCATCCAAGATGGTTCGACAGCACACTTGGCATAATGTTTGAAATAGTATGCTGTTTGGCAATATGTTTGAATTACCATAGTTCTTGTATTGTCAGGAAAGGCATTGTGCGACTGCGGCAGGCTCCATGAATCTGCATAATCACAAGGAGAAGCTGCTCGGCCTCAGAAGGCATTAATGCGGCTGACAGCGTGGCCCTTCCATCACAGTTTCATATCACAGCGACAGAACATAAGTAGGGGAACGCATATGAAAATGTGTGTTAGGTGAGGAATGAGCACTGTCATTACTTGTGGCTGTGACATTTGTCAGCTGCTGTGATGTGATGCATTTGTCCAACATTAGTTTTTGTAGCTGGGCTGTTCTGCAGGAGCTGTGGCAGACTTTCTGTTGGTAAAGAGGTGGGAGCAGGTGCAGCCGCATAGCCAGAGCTTTCCTGACATTTATTTTGTTTAATAGATGACCCCTAAATTAATTAAAGACAGATTACGGCATAATTTGTGCGTAACCTATGGCTTTGGAATATATATAATTGCTCTTAGCTGGGATTAATCAATGCCCATTCCCTAAGTGCACATTTTCTCTGGGCAGTCTTCTGGAAGGGTGACTTTTAACCCACTCAGTAATCATTTGATCAATTGCTTAGCGAGAAATGTTCTTTTATTTATTGGTGTTTTCTTTTTTGTGAGGAAAATGGGACGAATAAATGAATGCGGCGGTGTGCTGTCCAGATGTCCTTGGTGTCCAATTATTAGATCCTTTGCTGATGTAAAACCAGCTCAAAACAAGAGCTTTAAAATCCAAAACAGATTCTGAAATCGGGTTGCATCACACGCAAGTAGAAGCTTCATAGTTATTCTTCTTCCTTCTCTCAGACATGCACACAACAAACATTTGAAATAATGGTGCATCACACGCGACAAGGATGTATTCAGGTTATTGTTGCCAGAGGGACAATTAAGGGAGCGGCGCACACCTCACCTGATGTTTTAGGGAAGCAGATGGAAATGAAGTGAAGACAACAACCTACCATGATCCTAGTAATACGTTGCAGTTAGAAAAAACAAAGGCTGAAGGAGTCTGAATGAGAAGCCGCCTGGGGAGATGTGAGAGATCAATACAGTTTGTCTGTTCTGAGGCAAGAACTGGAGGCGAGATTTTAAGATCAGTTTAATATCTGTGGCTAGCGTTAGCCTCGAGGGCTACAGTGTTCAGCACCGTCACCGCTGCTCCAGGTGGTCACGAGATAATTATACCCATCCTGGTTTAACTCATAAATACCAAAGTCGTTGGATATTATTGGGGCAGCCCTGATCAATCTGTGAGCAGTTTCTCACATTACCAAATAATATTGGCACAACATCAATTCAGACCAAGATTACTGCTATTGTGGCTGCTTAGTGGAAGAAGAAAAAGAAACAGAGTCACTCGGTGGTCCATTGGTTCCTCATCAGGCTCTTTGTCATACTTGTTTCACAAAAAATGTTTTAAAGTGAGACTAAAATTAGAGGTTTAGCTAGCGGGGAAATTAGATCATTGCAGTGAGTAAATATTCAATAAAATGCCTTCAGTTGTTTAGATGTTGTAAAAGGAGTTCTCGATAAAGCGAGGAAGCTCAACCAGGAGAGCAGTAGACCTGAAGCATGTAGTGGTTTCTGAGTGATGACAGGAATGACTTCTCCTGTAAACAGTTATAATTGCTCATAAGATAATTAAACATGTCTTTGCAGTTATGTTTCCAGCAGATCTTTCACAATCTGTCACATCTGATTGTTTGAGGCTAACAGCGTCAGCTCATCGTGAACTCTGACACTTTCTCTTTAGGTCACAAAAAAGTGCTTAAGAAAGTGAACAGGACTATTTTTAGACTGTTTGGATTCACTTCCTGTCGGTGCCGTTGTCTCTTTGCCTCCCAATTCTATGTCTATGTTTTTCTCTTTAATATCCCAGTCACTGGCTTGGACATGCTTTTTAGTTTAACAGTTGCGAATGGCTTCTCCAAAGGCCGCGCTCTGGAACCGAATTATTATTATCATCACACACATAATGCAAAATTGTTTTTGTCATTTGGCACTTTGTTGTGGCTGTGCGTTGCATTGTGATGGTGGCGCGCCGCCGCCCTCTGCCCCCTCTGCTGATTCGATGTGTCACCGTGCTGATGTAGAAAATGTTGAGGTCATGTGTTGTGTTTTTATTCTGGAAGCTGTGAGGAAGGATTTTATTCCTCTGGGATCGTATAAGGAAGATGTGAGCTGATGGGTTGGTTCTAGGTTTCATGGTTGATATAACATGGATCTTTTATATACTTTATAAGTTAGCCGTAGACTGTATGTTAACATGGACGTACAAACAACCACACTAACCTTTAGTTTCCATTAGAGCAGAAGTGAAGCCTGGAGAATGCCTTCATGGTTAAATCCATCTTCTCTTGTTGGAACCAGGGAACAGACGGAGCAACGTTTTCTCTTTGAGAGACCATTTTACATGAAAACATCATTCAATTTACAGCATAGCCTTTGCTTTTAGCTTATGTATATGCTGAGTTCATCCTAATGCTGTGATTATATAATCAGCTTGGAAATAGCTATAAGGTGACTAGTGACGACGGTTAATGTGCAGACTTAATGGGCTGCGTTTCAGTTACAGCTTCATACTTATTCCAATGTCTGACAGCCTCAGTAAATGTCAAGATGAAGCAGATCTTCATACATTAACAGCTGTCATGTCTCACCTCCAAGTCACAAAACACAACTAGATGAACTTTCATCATATGGGACCTTTAAATGGGAAACCATTTTAACAA
The DNA here is from genome assembly GCF_000690725.1 of Stegastes partitus. Taxonomy (NCBI): domain Eukaryota; kingdom Metazoa; phylum Chordata; class Actinopteri; family Pomacentridae; genus Stegastes; species Stegastes partitus. The sequence goes on along the minus strand of NW_007577807.1, from coordinate 120,122 downwards.
AAAGATTATTTACTGCAGAAGAAAAAACTAGATATGAGAATCCACTAAGGGTCTGTTGGTCCAATTAACTGGAGCCATTATTATACAAACAACAAAACTGTGTGGAAAACATCCTGTTTACTCCACCAATGAATAACCACAAAATAACAGTCATTATACTACAACTGACCAGAAACAATGTGCCTTCGTGTCCTGGCTGTTTCACCCAAATGGTCTGTCAGTCACTCCAGACCAAGCATGTCGATCAAACCCATAGACTCTCTATAAATCTGGATGTACCCACCATGACATGGGTTTCCCTGAACAGTAGTTTTAAAGTTCAGAGTGGAGTGGTGGCTCCAGCCATCACAGCAACTCCTTTTCAATCAAGGCTACTCCAAAAATGAGCAAAGAGGTGGAGTGTGAGTGGAGCTGAGGCGGGCCAGGACTTATTTCTGGGTCATGAACGAACTCTGACGGCACCCATGTGTCACATAAAGCGGCTACATCGTTAATTAAGCCGAACTTTGTGCCTAAATACAATTTAAACAGGTGAACTCTCAGTACAGCTGTCAGAAGGAGGGAAAACAGCTAAACATGTACTGCACCATGTTTTAACATGGAGACCTATGGGGATCAACTTACTTTAAGCCAGCCTCAAGTGGCCACTCGTGGTACTGCAGGCTTTGGCACTTCCACGTCAGCTTCTTTCTTCAGCGATGGAGGTCGCTGCATGGCCACGTCCCCAAACAAAGCTCTGTTTGAGGCCCAGTATCTATTTAAATAAGGAAATGCATCAGACAACCAGCAGCACACTCATCAGAAGGAGGGAATTTTGCTGCTATCATCATAAAGATTTGTGGAAAAATAATTATTGATTCAGGGTTGCATAATAGAGGCTGAAGCTTTTTGAACTGGAGCTGGTGCCCCTGAACAACCCTCAGTGTTATTTCACTTTAATGTAGTTCAGCAGCGGCTTCAGTTTCAAGCAGCGGTTGTTGCTGCTTGAAGTGAGCTAATCTCTGTGCTGCTGCCTCGCCCTGTGGGCATGCAGCTCTTCCTATTTGTCTCTGTTTTTATTGTTAAATCAAAAAAAAAAGAAAGTATTAACCATAACTCTAATATAGCAGAACTGGCCTCAGTGTGCCAGAAGATGATCTAGTTCTGAGCCTTTACATCCTCGTCCAGCGAGCCGCTCTATGTAGCACATATGATTTTGTAGATTGAGTGGTATTGAGTGGTAAACTGAGATCTCAAAATGATTTCACTCTCTCCTTATCATAGCAGACAAAGAAATTAAATATTGATTCTCAGTGTGGCACCACGGGCTGAAATTACCCATTCTCTCTGCTCCCGCTCACCCTTTCCCTCCCTGTTCACTTGCTTATTCTGTCTGTCCTCCCACTGCATCCCCCTCTTTTTTTTATACCTCTCTTTTTTTATTATTCCCTCTCTAAAAAGTCTCTCCTCTCATTCTGACTGTCTCTGTGTCTCTTTCCCTCTCCAGCACTCTCTTTTAATACACTGTGACTGGTTTTAAGGGAGAAAAGTCAGAGAAGAGTTACATGGCCTGACTTTAAAACTGCTCTCTTGCTGATGGAACGATAGCCTATCTCTCTATATAATCCTACTTTGTGACTTAAGTTGATGTATTTTGCTCTTTTTTCTATCGCCGGGATTCAAAGATTTCACAGATCTTTAAACTGTTGAGTGAATGCCATAACCTCAGGTCAGCCGGCATTCTTTCAAAAGCACCTATATATTTTCTAAAATCTTAGTTTGATAAAAACGGGGGTGAGAGGCAAAGTTCCATCCAACACAATCTCAAATATTTTTCTTTCAGTCAAAGAAAGTCAAAGAACATTTTCTACACAGGCTTGAACCCTGTGAGGTTGTCAAACTTAAATCCAAGCTGTGCTGCAGCGACACATACCTGCACTGTGACTAAAGCACAATTAGATTATTCCCCTCCAAAATACACACTTCAGGAGCACCCAAACTTTTCCAATGTCCAAGTGAGCCTTCAGCAAAGTAGTGGCAAAGAATGAGTGCATTCATCCATCCATTTACAGCAACTCCGGTCCCAATTGTGGCGGACTAACTCCCCGGCCACATCCTCTACCTCTTCCCCAAGGATCTGAAGACATCCTCAGACACAGTTCGTTCTCCCTGAATCAAAACCTGCAGCACAGAAAAGTGTAGAATTCATGTAGGAGTAGAAAATGCTGCTGCCACAATGTCACGACACCTTCTATATGGACATACTCAGTATTTAGGAATGAGGAAATGTGCTGTAAGCCGGTTTAAAAGTGAGCATGAATCAGTGGAACTTTTCTCCCACATCCTCAGAAGTTTTGTTTTCCACTCTGTCTGTGTGTGGATGGGCGGCCTCGGCTGACTGATGGAGCTCCAGTTTGAGATGGCAGCTTGTGACAGCGCCAACCCAGAGTCGGCCCAGCCGTCCTAGGAACAGGGGTTAATAATGGATGATTCCACACCTCGCGCTGTCAGCGTGCCGTCGAGGCCGTCTGCGTATTCACGAAGGTCCGTGTCATTTGAATTTCATCATCCGCACGTACAGGAAGTGTGCCGACTGGATGCTAAACCGGACGCCCGTTCTGTGTTGTTTGTGATCCACATTTAATTCTAGCACCAACCACCGGTTCCTCTTTTTTATGTTCCCCATCCATACACAATAAACCAAACAGCTCCTCTTTTTGCTGTTTAGACCAACACCAGCTGTGGTGTTGCTCATTCTGGCAACCCTACAAACACCCCAATGGCAATGTTGCTGTTGGTTGGTACATAAATGTTGGGCTGGTGTGGGATCAAATATATATTTTTATTGTAAATAATTAATACATTTCACCACAAACCTTTTTCACACAGCTAGCTAGCTAGCATGGTGTGCACCAACAGTAAAAAGTGTTGTGACAAAGAGGAACGCTAAGACTCCATAAATACGTGATACAGGGACAGCGGACAGCGGACTAGCAGGCAGACAGCAGGAGGTTTACAGTTACAAAAGAAAGATATGAGCCTTCAAGATGAGCTTAGGACAGACGGATTTGTATTTGTCCTCCACAGACGTAACCTTTGGTGATTAATAAGCAAGCGAACCTGCTGCAGTTTAAAGTGAAGCAAGTTGGAGCTCCACTCAAAGCCATGCATCCAAAATTAAGAGAAATTTATTCTGTGAACTGCACAGTCGAGCAAATGCTTCCACTTATCCCAGCATTAGGGTAAGCCTGTTTTTAATTAGAATTGCATTGGCTGCATTACATATTGTTGGATAAAAAATGTGTGCAGGCAAATAAGTTTCAAGGTTGATGTGACTTTTGTTATTCTGTGGCGAAAGTGGTTTTCCTCCTTCGCTTTGTCCTGCCAGTGGGGCTTTCATGAAAAACAGTGAAGATCACCAGCGTGCTCTCATGCAGGAAAAAAGCACATTTTGCATCCTGTCACAGACCTGCAGCTGTGCTCACCTTTTTAACAACCACTTTACCCTAACTCCAATATTTTTATTGTCTATGTACAGATATTGGTAAATCCTACTGAACAGACTGCATTTCTATTCTTCAAAAAACATTCCTGTTTGGCAGGTGGGCTGCTCAAGTCAAATGAACTTTGGTTATTAAAACTTGAGCTGTTCTTAGGTTGGGTTAAACCTCTGAGCACCAAACAGCTTCTGGGCATTTCTGCTCCAGTCCCGTTTTTACTAACATTTGATGCCATAAAGCTTAAAAAGCGAAACAACTAAAAATTACTTTCTTTAAATCATTACTTTACAAAAAAATGAAAAAACACTGTGTTGTTTATTGAGCAGCGATGACATGAAGGTGATGCAGAAACTCTCCGCTGATACCGACTTGTTGGTTGATAAAAAGTTTATTAAAACAAGTCCAACATCTCAGACAGACGCCGGTGAGAGGATTCAAAGCCAAAAAGACTCCAGGCTTATATAGGGGCCGTTTACGTAAAGCTAAGACAGAACAGAGGGTTCATAACCAGAGACGGAGATCATCTCTAAACAGAGAATCTCCTGCAGCACCTAAACTTTTGACTAAACATGTCAAACCCATGAGTTGGAAGATCCGACACCACGACTGGAGTCAACATGTTCAACAGTTTTCCAGGTGGCCCCACGGGTGAGGCAACTTTTCTACTTGTGTTTTTAATTTACTTCCATGCTCGTCTCTGTGTACGCAGCTACAGTTCAACCCAGTTTACAGAGCAGTGAATCACAAATGACTCCAGTTTGTCTAAGGAGCATTGAATCGTCTGTTCTGTTCAGAATCTGGTGAGAGCAACAAATGTTTTTGAATAATGTTTAAACGAGGCATGTGAGTATTTTGGCAATAATGACATGTTGTTTTAAGCTTAGATCTTCTCATGGCATGGTATAGGTGTAAAATCAGGTACAGGTTTAAAGTCCATTGATTCTTTTCTGTTCTTATAGTTTCTGGCTGTTAAATGGTGTTATTCTGGTAATTTTGTAAAGAGAACATGACATCTAAACCTGCTGGTGGGCTTTGGGCTTCAGAGGGAAGTTTATCAAACTTGCTGTGACATTTTCAATGTTAGCAAATCTGAAATGTGTTTGTTATTAAGATATAGCAGACAGTAGATATCTGATTGCTGGATGCAGAAAGCTAATTATGTCACCTTTTGACGAAGGAGAAAACTCGCATCGAAAGTTGCATTGATTACTTACACACACACACACACACACACACACACAACTCATTTTGTTCACTTCAGCTTATTCAGTGGCATCATGGGAAGTTTCTCCAAACACAAAGAGTGGAGGACATCAGGTCCATTTGTTCAGAAAGAAGCATCAGTAAGAGCATGACTATGTGTAATTACCCTGTACATAGACGTCGGCCCATTTAAGAGAGAACCGTGTGCACTGATCACATCTTTAGCTCTCTGAATGGTTTAATCTATACTGACGAGCACAGTCAGGCTTTTGCTCAGCTCTGGCCCTGGAAGAAACGACTGTATATTGTTTTAACTTGTTCACTCATGGATGCAAGGTGGACAGTCCCTGCTTGTCCAATGCCGTGCTTACTCACAAATTGGATTGTTCAGTGGCGGTAGCGCCTTTCCTAATTACAGGCATTCATGCAAATCGAGTTCAAATGAAGTTCATTCAATATCTTAGTCCAGCAGCAGTGTTCCAGTAAAATGCACAAGCAACAAACACCAGGCAGGGCGAGGACGGCTACAGACAGACAGCTGCAGCTTTTTGTCAGCCAGATGACAAGAAGAGACTGGGCACTGGGTGGCCACTGGACACAACAACAGCTGCACAGTGTAATCCAATTTCTCCTGAAATCCAATGCAGCAGCACCACAGACTGACTCCAAATGTCCATAGAGGGGTAATAACACCTCCTGCACAAGAGTGTGACAAACACTGTAAGAACATAGACATGATGAGCTGGGAGCACCGATCAGGATTATCGAACTGGATCGTGTTATGTTGTGCATATTGCTCGTCTGTATGTCGGCTCCAGTAAAGTGATGCTGCGTTAGTGTGCGTTAGCTTTGGACTGCAGTCATCATGACTCCAACTTGACTAAGATTTGACTCACAAATCTGGTGCCTTATTACGTAATTAGGTTATTTGAAAATTGCTTGAAACCTGCTGGGAGCGCCTGGTGCGATGTGTCAGCATTACATCATGTAATTCATCTAAAATATGACTGTATTTTCTTTCAGACCAAATCATTGTGTTGCTCATTTTAGTGTGCACAGCTCACACAGTCATTCAAAGTTGCCGAGCAGCTGTGATGATGGTACCTGACTCAGTGTGTTGGTTTTGGGTAGTCACTTAAAAAGCACTCGTACAACAGCAGCTGGTGATGTGGCTGCAGGAAGTGGAGCTTACCTCTGATGTGCTGACGACGACTGCTAGAGACACAAGTGGGTAGAATAGACAAAAATTATACCGTGGAAATCTGTTTAAAAAGTCAAGCCTAGAAACAGAAGTAAAAGTACTAATTTAGGTGTCGACTTAAGTTGCAGCATTAACATATGTGAAGAAACTAATTAAATAAGAGTGACCAGATGTGGGTTCACTTACATCTTTGCTTTATGTAAATATGACCTACGTTTCAACCACAGATTGTTTTCCACGGGCTCAGATGAAGACGTTATTACATCCCAGTGTTTAAGGTCAGTTTGTGATTAAATGTCAAATCAGTATCTCTTGATTAGAAAACCCACTTGGTACGCCAGAGCAGGGTTTCCAGTCGTATGGCAGAACTTTGCTGTGCAAATAATGTCACAAGATTATACTCCATTGGATCGTTGCTTGTTGTCAGTGTTGTTATGACGAGGTCAGATATGAATGACCATGTCGATCCCTGATGGTAGAGATGTCCCAGTTCCCATCATAGATCAGCTCAGGTGTGAGTCCAACACATCCAAACATTATCAGCTCAAATGAAAACAACAACATTAAAGAAGCAGGTAATTTAGTTTTTGGTGTTGTTGAAAATGGCTAATAATAGATGGTAGTTAGGAGATAAAGACCTGAAGTTTCATCATGTATTGTGTATTACTTGTTCACTTCTTAACTTCCATCTTTGTTCCTCCGTGCCGGCAGCAGCCAAAGTCGCAGGCGGTTATGTTTTTAGTTTATCAAAACATTTGTCTCATAAACATATTTCATGGATGCCTCGAGGAAATTTCTTCAAATTAAGGTCTAACACTCACTTGGATTTACGGTTAGCCAGGTTACACTTTGGTTATGAACGGTCACCGTGACCCCACCAAACACACTTTGGCAATAAGTGAAGAATTCATGTTGTCATATGTCTAATGACTAACACGATAAAATGATCAAGTGATGATGTTTTATATCCAGAAGGTCAAACCTGGACTGATGTAAACTGCAACTCCACTGGTTGGTGTAGACATACAACCATGAGGGGCGAACCCAAGTCATAGAATAGAATAGAATAGAATAGACTAGAATGGAATGGAATAGAATAGAATAGAATAGAATGGAATGGAATGGAATGGAATAGAATAGAATAGAATAGAATAGAATATACTAGACTAGACTAGACTAGACTGGAATGGAATGGAATAGACTAGACTAGACTAGACTAGAATAGAATAGAATAGAATATTGTTTTATTGATACCCTATTGAGGGAAATGTACACGCCACAGCAGCATCCAAAAACTATAGAAAAGAAAGTACTCAGAAATAATAATGAAGTAATAAAATAAGTACATGCACACGATGACAGGGTGAGGGTTGATGTCCACATGAAATAAATCAAGTCTGTGGAGCAGTTTCATCCAAGAGGCCTTTTCAGTTCCAACTGACTGATCCCAGGTATTTACCGTCACCCTAAATCACCTGGATAATGGTCCACTAACATCCCAAAACTCACATGATTGGATGTGTTGATGGTGGTGATGCTGTCAGGGGAAGGGTCTCAAGACTGCACTATCAGTACATGGTAAGAGGTGTCGTAGACCTTCTCCTCTGTTTGGAGATGGCGGTTTCAGTTTAACACAAATGAATCCTTAATGCATCTCTGGAACCACCTGACAGATGCTGAGTGACCTGGGGTCTCTTTGGATCATTCATGGGCCAATATCAATGTGTTCTGGGGTTGATAATATATACACGAACGTGGGACTCTCTACCCATCAGCTGCAACCAAGGAAGACCCTTGGATGAGCGATAAATCATCTTTAAGGGTCGATGAAGAGAAGTAGGGTTGTCAGGGTACACCTAAAACCTCAATTTGTGTTTGGAGACAAACTCTCCCATCATGTGGGTCACCAGTCCAGCTTGGTGAATCTGTCATCTTCCTGCTTGGTGCTGCAATAGTTCTCTGGGCCGAGAGTTGCACTGAAGAAGTGGAAAGTGACCCAAGCAGTGCAAGAGTACTTAAAGCCTAATTGTTGTGTGTTCAATCAAAAGCTAGGAAACAGTTGGTAGAGTAGCATACATCCATCATAGAAGTGCTGCAATCAGTGAGTCAAGTATCCAGTTGAGTAATCAGCTAATTATGTCGTCAGAGCAGTGGTTGGTTGAGAACGTATTGTATCGGTCTGTAGGGTCCCGTGTTTGAACTGGGACGCCCTCAGAGGCTAATCCAGCCATCTGAGGCAGTCACAGGCTACAGGTACAGATCATCTCTCAGCCTCATGGTGCTACCTGTGTTGTAGTATATTCTAGTATTTGACTTGTTCCAGGTTTTTCTCTCTCTATGGAGCCTTGGTGATTATTGGTTCGTAGGCTAATTACTCAGCATATTCTAATTTCCTCTTAAACAAAGAAAGTCATTGTTGCTCTATTTCTACAGGCTTCGTGTTACAACTCTGTGCTTGAATCCACACTAATAAGCTGCTTTAAGTAAAAGCAAAGCTGAATACGCCAATCATGGCTGTGATAAGTCTGCCCTCTGCGTGCCAGTTCCTCATTATGAATCTCAATCAACTTTTAAATTGTACACACATGAACAAGCATCCATTCCCACCCTGTTAACTTCCGAAATCTGCTGAAAGGAGGTAATGAAATGCCCTTCATGAATATTGATATCCGTGTAAATGTTTTTGTCCTTCCCGTCTGTTTGTGGGGCTAAATGGAAAAAGTGTGAGATTAAACAGAAACTTCATTGTGAGTCAAGGTTAGAGGTATTATTTACTGGCCTTCATTCAGTTAGAGCTGGAACGTGTCACAACAGTGGTTAATGTTCAGAGCGCAAAAGCCCTTTAGAAAAAAAAATGAAATGGAAAAGCTTGACAGCAGTGTGTCAGTGGCAGTGGTGGGGATGATTGGACACCAGAGCTCTCTCCCCTTGACAGACCTTGATAAAAGGAAACTCTAATTAAATACAATGTGACAGAAGAACATAGTGACATCAGGCGGGCTCAGAGGATGTGGACAGTTGAGATAAGCCTCCAGTTGATTGACTGCCGCATTCTGCTTCCTTCCACTTCCCACTCGAGCCTCGGCAATTTCTCTACCAGCAGCTGTGTTGTCCTTTCAATTAGGAATAACACCAGAAAGCAGTCAACCCAGGTGACAAACTGCATGTTAGTGCTGGAGGACTGTGACAAAAGCTCAAATTGTGCAATTAGCCACAATAACACCCTCACCCCACCCACTCACAGCAATATACTGTATTTAGTGCAATTTAGTGTTGTCCTTGACGGTTCTGATTAGCTTCTGCCTTCAAACAATTTGAAAAAAAATTAAATGTTAAAGCTGAAATTGCACTTTTATCCAGTCGCTGGCATAACACAGTACAGACACATAAATCCCATTTTAGCTGAGTCACCAAACACGTGAGATACATGCTGCATGGGACGTAATGGTCAACGACGAAAGAACCCTCATTAACATCCAAGTTTCATCCATTGTTTTTCTGCTTATTATGTTGAACTGGCAGCAGGCTAAGCAGGGAAAGCTAGAAATCTGGCTTTGAGCTCAGCATGTAGGGCTCTGCGGTGCTGATTTAAATGGTCAACCGGTACCAACCCTTCTGTAGCCGAAATATTTCCAAACAGCTGATGCTGCATTTCTTTTCACAACCAAATCGTCCTGCTGTTCCAAGCTAGGTATCCAAGAACCCTCAAGTAGGAGTACATATTATACAATACAGACTTCTCTGTTAGTAGTGATGGAAAATGAGAACCAGAAGTTGTAGCCGGACATGTTTGACTTAATGTGCCTTATTTAATTAATTTATTGCACTTCCTGTGTTTGCACGTGGCCTTGTCAGGGATGAAGAGCCTAGTTTGGTGGTCTCAGCTTAGTTTTGAACATTTGTTGCTGAATTAGCGCAATCGTCTACCCACACTACTGTGATGCTACATGTCACTGTGTTTGGAGATGGAGGCCCGTCTGATGTTGCTGTACAACGACAAGCCAGAGCTTTTTAATTACAGCCGCAAATTAGTATTGATGAGGTTATGAAGAGGAACAGTTGCTTCGGTGACATGCAGAAATGTCCGATGTCTCTGTGCATTAATTCTTTAAACTTTACTCATAAGTCTGATGTAAAGAATGCATCCATCTGATATCTGTAAGGAATTACGAAAAGATGAACCACCCGCAGCTAAGTGGTAACAAGCGCTCATAAAAACCAACACGGCAAAGTAGACGCTGAGTTTTGTCTCTAACTCATCTACCTAATTAGCATAGCAGCAAATGGCTAACCCCTTTTTTGTTCTGTTTTATTCATCGTCGCTTTCCTGCCTCTCCCACCACCCGTGAATTTCTCTCATCCCGCTGCGTTTTCTTTTCTCTTCATCTTTTTTTCTCGTCTTTGTTAGAGACAGTTGCTGAGTTGCATTCGTGGAGGAAACTGCCCCGGACCCAACGTCAGCTCGCTGCAGTTGCCTGGAGATGTGAGCTTCTTTGCCAACCAGCTGGCTGTGCCCACCGTGGAGTTCGCCTTCGAGCAGACCAAAGCAGAAGAGGTACGTCCAGACAATACACACTTCTTCTTTTGTTTTTAACTTCCACTGCTCCCATGTTACCTCCTGATTATCTTGCACTGATGACAGCCCCATTTACTTAAATTAATGCTATGATATGTGGTCACTGCAGACCAGAGGAGCTGCTGTAATACATGTAGTTTCTTCAGGGGAAGTAAAGCCTCCCTCAGTGAAGATCCACACACCTCTCAGTCGTCTGTGCATCACATGTTGAAGAAGAGCATTGTCTTAAATGTCTCACCAAGCGAGATAATTGCACTAGAAAAAAGATTCCCAGTGTCTGCCTGATGTAATTTGTCTCATCATGTGATAACAACCATCTGCAGCCAATAAGACTAATGGTATCGCTTTAGATATGAAGATCATTACAAACTCGCTCTGACGCACCGCAATATGGATTATGTCTCTTTCCAAGCAACAAATACACATCACAGAGCTTACAAATTATGCATGCCCCCATTTACTTCCATTAAAAATGCAGTATTGATGTTTGTTGCACTGCCTTGGGGTGGAAACACAGAGATTTAGCCCAAGCTAAGTCGGCCCACTCAAATTTGGAACTTCTGGCTAGGATGGCAACTTTGAGCTTAATTAGCGCGAGAGATCTTCATGATGTTTATCCGCCCCCGAGGCGGCTTCACAACCTGAAAATAATAGGTAGTGGAGGGCGAAATCCCAAGCACTGGCTTTACTGAGGAGAAACAAAACCCAAATTGAATTTTAAAAAACAGTCTGATACATAAATATGGCCGACTCTGCTGGGGAACGTCCTGTATGCATAGATTAGCATCAGCTCGATAGCATTTCGATTGAACCGCAGTCTGAGAAATCAGTGGGTAATCACATTTCCTGTACTACTTCATTTCTTCACTTAGCCTTTGGGGAAGTGAGACGGAGAGCAGGAGACACTTTAAGAGACTCAGAATCACTTTCCTCAGGAGGAGGCGTCGGAGTGCTCATGTGTAAAGTAGACACTGAGTGTTAGGTTTAGGGTTTTCTGATGGATGCAGCATATTAAACACCTTTTAGACGTGCACTCTGTTCTGACAGCATCTGAACATGTCTGAATGAGCACACTAGTCAAGTTTATATTAAAATCACAGCGGCAACCTTATTAAGTCAGACGTAGTCACATTTCTAGACAACGTTCAACACAACACACGTCTGGACCGCGTTAACAGATTAACCACTGACTTCAAGTTGTGTGATGTGATTTAGGGAAAGATTTTCCACATTTCAGCACCAAAAAAAACATCAAAGAGAGCAAAGAATGCAGAATATTAAAATTAAAATACCGTAAATCCCGGACTATGAGCCTTATTTCCTTAACCAGCCATGCTACAGGAAGTGTTCAGAAAAAAGCGTCTACGGTACGTATCTGTGTATGTTACCGCTACGTATTTAATTAAACGTTAAAACATCTTTCTGTGTAAATATCTCATGTTCCAACGTGGACACCTGCAGCCTGTGTATGTACACACCTGGTTTTCTTTTTAACGTTAGCGGGTCCGGCTTATATTCAGGTGCCTCAATAGTCCAGAATTTACGGTATTTTCTCATTCACTTCACCTGTAATTTAACATTTATTACAAACTGAAAAATCCATAAAAATAAACTTTATTGCAACGAAAACAGAGTCTGTCACAAGTCCTATTAATGAGACTCACCAGTAGTCAGTGACAAAGTTTAGTTTGTTGCTTCCAGCTGTTTGTAGGATTATTTCCTGAGTTTATTGAATATCCAAAGAGAGAAAGAGATCTATGCATATCAGTTTGTCCCGACATGAAGACAGAATCCATCAGCCTAAAACACTTTGCTTCCCATCATACATGTGAGCTCGTACACAGGTCATCAGTTAAATTGTTTGTTTCATAGCAGCCAGGTCGAGTCCTGAGCTCTGTTACAGCTGTAGGGATGTTTTTATTTTACTCTTGGCACAGTAGCAGTTAGATTATCATCATGGTCAGAGTTCCCAGTGTTTAGGAAATCATAAATAGCCGTCAGGTATCTGCACAGTTTGATAAGCTGCTGCTAAATTCAGTCTGAAGCAGTGATGTTACATAAGCCATGTGTGAAAAGAGCTTCAGACAGCAGTGGAAAATATCTATATATAATATATATAATATAAAATATATGTGGACAAATGATGTAGGTGCTTCACTCATGTGTTTTAAACTGTACATGGAAAAAGAGAAATACAGTTTAGTGACATTTACATCTGCAGCCAGCTGTTGTTTTAAACAGTGCAGCACCTACATGATGCTGTGCATGATCACGATACATGTAGGTCGAGCCTAATTGACTTTGGTGTTGTTGTTTTTGTTCCACTTGTTTTTGAGAGACGTTCATTTCATAAGGAAATAAGAGATGTTTGGTATCAGATTTAGTTACGAGTTGCGACAGGAAAACACAAACCACTCATACATTTTCTAAAAGACTAAAGATGTGGGTTTGTCTTCTCTTCCAGTGGCCAATTTCCATTCCCACAATTAATTTTAAAAATAAATTCATGAATAAATAAACCAACAATTTTCGTCAGTGCGGTTCGTTTCCCACAACTTCATGCTGACTGGTTTGGAAATGAACAAGTCTGGGTAGTGGTCCGTACACGATTTATAAGACTGATAGAATATTACTGCTGAAGCTGACCGTTATTTCTTGGCCATACGGCTGTGACGCCTCATATTGCAAAATTAAGTTTTGCCTAAACTATTTCTTTCAGTAAATACACCTCCTTTAACAGAGTGTGGTGCATGCCTGCCCGGATGCCATCTGGTTTCAGCCCGTAACAGGTCGAGACACCTGTGGAGTAGATACGAGTCGTTTTGTGATAAAAGTACGGCAGCCACCAGACCTGACAGTGGACCAAACACTCTGACACTCTGACACTAATTTCCTGCTCCGAGATGCTTAATAATACAAGCCAGAGGGTGTTATGTACATTATGGAGGATGAGCACAAATGTAAGCAGAAAGGTCAGATGTCCAGTGGACACAGAAAAAAAACTCGTGCACGTCCTCCGTCGGCAGTCCGCATGCAGCATCACATTAATTCAGTTTGCTTCTACGATAGCACACTCCAGTCCTCTCACATTACGGCGACCTATTGCTAATTTAAAGTTGTGTTTTCATAATGTGGAGACAGTTACGTAACAGAACTGCATTGCTGAAATAAGGTTACTGCTTTTTATAGTGTGACAGGCCTTCTTGGGTAACTTTAGCTGCTCCGGTGGATGCTGGTGTGCAGCGAGCATCCTCCATTTGTGCACAGTTTGGGTCCAAAAGTCAGTTTTGAAAGGCAGATGTCTGAGGCACCTGGGAACACAATCATTTCTTTGCTCAAGTCTAATGACACAAATGGAGCTCAGGATGTCAACAACGGTGTCAGTTTGGGAAATGTTTAGTTCAAATTACCTTCTGGTATTTTTAATGGTCGTGAATGTCATGTTATTATATTCTGTCAAATACTGTGTTTGCCATATCTTTTTTTTTTTTTTTTTTTTCTCCCACGCACTGAACACAGATTGTGTTCTGCTCTTTGGTTTTCCATTACACATTATCAGTGTTGCCATGGTGAACAGGCCTTATTTGGAGGAGGAGGGAGTGTAGCTGAGATTCTGCCTGATTTTCAGATTCTGTTAAAGCTGCATTTAGAGCAGAGAGTTTGGGAGAAGGTGGTAATAAAGTCGACTTTCCCATGAGTTGATTCCCTTAATGTAACTACAGGTTTATCCAAATATCAGTCAGTTATGTTCTGTTTGCTTCTTTTCCATTAAAAAACAACTAAATAGATCCTTTGCGTTTGGGCACCCGAACTTTTCATTAAAATCATTTTGTCCAGTTCAAAGAGCAAAACATTTACATGCCTTCACTCATAGTCGCACGCCGTTCAGTTTCTTGAATGCATGTATTTGCAGATTCTTCTAGAAATGTGCAAATTGTATTTGTGTACGTATCTGCAGTTTCTTTTCTGCATTTATGAATCCTGATACACTCACAAATCAGACAACATGTTTGCGGCTGTGGCTCAGGTGGCGGAGCGGTTGTCCTCTGATCGTAAGGTTGGTGGTTTGATCTCCTCCACAGTCGAAGTGTCCTTGGGCAAGACACTGAACCTGAAGTTGCTCTCAATGGCAGGCAGCACCTTGCATGGAGCTCATTGGTGTGTGGATGGGTGTGTGAACGGGTGAATGAGAAACACACTGTAAAGCGCTTTGAGTGCCGCTCAGGTAGAACAGCTCTATAGAAGTGCAGACCATTTACCATTTACAACATGTTTACAAGTTCTTGCACACATTCACAAATCTGAGGCTGGTTTCACAGCTCTGCACACAAATCAGCGACTATTACGACCGTAAAACGCCCACCGCCACCGATGGTATATGTGTTTTGGGTGAAAAATCAATATGAGACCTCACACAGTGTGCGTCATCTTCCTGCTAAGTCATCATAGGTTCGTTCATCTGTTTATGGAAACCACACCTTAGAGTCCAGGTAGAATCGCAAAACTAGTGATACGCTGCTCATTACTGTGGAAGCAAACAACATTACTGTCCCAAAACTGATCAGCTCAATGTCCCTTCAGACATACTGTATGCTTTAAATGTGACTTTAATATTCTGACTTCTGATAAACATGACTGCACTGCGTCAGCGCTGGCAACACTCTACAAGAATAAGTTTGGTATGAATTAATACATGGCTGGCATATTGTAGGGACAATACAGGAAAAATAGCCCCAGCTGTCTGTACAAACCTCTGAGGATCACTGCTTTGGTGCCGTTGGAGGATCTCAGGATGCCTTCTGATTAAACTGTCACATCTCTGCTGTTCTTTTCCTGGAGAGACGAGCAAATTCATTCACAGCTGATTAAAATACACGATGTGCTTATTTAGGAAACCAAACAGAAACTAAACAATGCACATTTCTGCCTTTGTGTGCAGTATCTAGAGTTTCCAGATTATGAAGACGGCCTCTGAAGTGCACTCAAAAAAATGAGCAGCCAGTCTGTGTTTGCGGTCTACCAACTTTATTGAGACAGAAAGCTGAGAGGTGCAAAGATTACAGAAGATTTAGGAGCATGTGCTGAGCTCACTGAGGTGATTCATCAAAGCAGATGCGTGTGGCTCCAACCACACGAACACCTTTCTGTTTCCAGCATTATTCAATATTCCAAACAGACCGCTGCATGTGATCTACCGCGTTTGTAATTGTATTCATTCATCCTCATATGCTGAGTAAAGAGAGCTGCGCTGCCGGTAATGTGTTGAGAAACCACCAGATGTTGTGCAAAAGTTCTCTGGTGTTGGTGACAGAAGCCTGGTTCATTGAACATTAGTTTCCTTGTTTAACATCTGTTTTTTGTTTCTCTTCATGAAAGTTTTCTCCTCTGTGCAATCATCACGTTCCCACCACCATCCTGTGATCAGTCACCTCCTGCAGTCGCTTCACCAAGTTTGTTTTAGAAAGTTTGGCTGAAGCGTCACAAACACGTTGATCTGTAGTGACGTAAAATTTCTTTTACTGTGAAAAGAGTCAACCTGACTTCCAAAGGGCTGCAAGGTGGCGCAGTTGGTTAGCACTGCAGCTTGAAGGTCGCCGGTTTGAGTCCCAGTGAGGACACCCGGGATCTTTCTGTGTGGAGTCTCCATGTTCTCCCCGTGCAGCGTGGGTTCTCTCTGGGTTCTCCGGCTTCCTCCCACAGTCCAGAAACATGTTGAGGTTAATTGGTGATTGTAAATTGTCCGTAGGTGTGAATGTGAGTGTGCTTGGTTGTCTGTCTCTAAGTGTAGCCCTGTGATAGACTGGTTACCTGTCCAGGTGAACCTGCCTTCACCCTGAGTCAGCTGGGATAGACTCCAGCCCCCCATGACCCTGGTGAGGATTAAGGTGGATAGATGATGGATGGATGATTTCCAAAGGCATACAGAGAGTCAAACATATCACAGTTCTTTAATACTTCAAGCAAAACAGCTTTTTATTCCTTCTTTTGCAGTTTCCATATAATAAAAAAGGAAGGAGACCTGAAGCAAAGGTTTCAGCCCTCCAGATATCAGTGCTTAGTGGCATCTACTTCAGTAAATATCACCACTTGTAAATGTTTTTTATGGCCGGCTGAGACTCTTTCAGTTCTTGTTTGGGGAGATTTTCACCCAGCCTCCCTGAACTATGCTTCCAGTCCTGTCAGGTTCTTGGCCTGTCTTGTTGCTCTTTTTAGGTCTATCCACAGATTTTCAGTGATGTTGAGGTCAGGGGGATGTGAGGCGCCGTGACAGGACGTTCACCTTCCACCTCTGGGAGCAGTCCTCTGTGGATTGTTATCCAGCTGTAGCAGCCATCTTCATTTCATCTTCAGCTGTGATATTTACTTCCAGAAATCACGGCTCTTTAATTGAACATCTACTCGTGAAATGTTTCTCACGCCACTGGCTTCAAAACAAGCTCCCCCCGCGGTAAACACTGAGAGAGGAGCTGTTTTCATGAAACTCTGCAGACTTTTTACTCCAAACATATCTTTGCTCACTGCAGCCAAAAAGTTGTACTTTCCATGAGACGTGTTTCTAACATACATCAGGCTTCTGTGGATGTTAATTTAAAAACCTTCTGATGCACATTTTGTGGTGAGGACACAGGAATGTTTATCTTCTGACGAACCTTCCATGAAAGGGAAAATGTGTCTGCACAGTAGAACCGCCAGTCAAGAGTTTTAACGTCTTTCTGAAGGTCGTTTTGGGTGAAATGGGGGTTTTGATTTGTCTTTTTTCGAAATCCTTTCTCTCAGAAAGTTTCCCTCTTGCTTTGACCTCCACGGTTCCTGTTAATTGCTGTTTCTTAATTACATTACGAGTTGACAAACTAACTGAAAAGCTTTTGCGGTCTTCACATAGCCATCTTCTGGTTTGTATGTGGGCTCCAGTTGTTTCAGATTGCTTGGCAGCCACAGTTGAAACCAAAAGTTGATATATAAAAAGACACATAACCTTTTTTTTCTAACTGTCTGACATTAAATCAGATGAAACTTTTCCTGTTTTAGGTCAGTGAGGAGTACTGAAATTATTTCTGTTTGCTAAACGCCAGAAAAATGAGAGAGAGAACTTTTTAGAGAATTTTTTTATTTTCTTCATAGTCAGAAGTTTACATTCACTAAGATTTGTCTGGCATTTAGCTAAATAGAAATCCTTTTGGTCATCCTTACTGACCTAAAACAGGAAAGTTTAGTCTGATTTAATGTCAGACAGTAAGAGTAAGGTTATATGTACATAACCATCTGGTTTCATCTGTACGTATATATTACGTATAAATATAAACTATAACAAATGACACGACTGGACACACAGTCGGCCAGGTGACCTGTATGGCATCATGATGTTGTAATTTGTCATTCTGGTGTAATGCTACACACACAACGCTCCTTGAAAAGTGTAATTTCCTTCAGCACTGTGTGCAGAAATCTGGGCTTAGAATCGTGAGCTGCTGGTGCTGTGCGTGGGAGTCATCTCTGACATGTGTCATCAGGCGGCTGCCTTGACTTTGGGGACGTGGAAAAGAACCGAGACAGGCCACTGAGGTGTGAGAGGAATATCTGACATCCCCTCATCTTTGCAGTCGCTCGGTTCAAGGCTGCGTTGAGGTTCAGGTGGGGAGAGCGAAAAATTAATAGAGTCAGCGGGATCTTCATCTTGACTTTGGCATGTGCTCTGTTTCGATCCGAGGCCATTACTGCAACCCTCTGCAGACAATTACAGCCGTCCACGAATGTAAGGACAAGCGCTGCTCTGTCTTTTTGTGACGTCCATACACGTAAACCTAAACAGCAGCGTTGTCTGAAATACAACAACGCATTAGTGGAGTTCTGCAAATTGACTGCTATCAACAACCAATTGTGCTTCTCCAGCTTCGTCTTTATTTTCGTCTCCCACCACATCAGGAGAAGCTATAATTATCTCATTGTGGATTTTCACCCATGTGCCAGCGAACACTTTAGTTTCTGACATCCTTTAATACAGATCTTTGTTGTGATAAGAAAAGCAGCTCAAAATGATTGCTTTCATCGTTTAACTCCTTCTACTTTTGACCCTGAAAACGACTCTCGGCGGTAAAACCCAAACACAGCTAATCAGCCACTGTGCCGTGTGCTTGTTTTGTCTCGCCAGCTTATTGTGCTTTTAGGTTTCCGTTCTGTTTGGTTTAGTCCGAGGGCGGTTTTTAATTTAACTGCTACCCTCAGGTGCCCTGTGGTAACCTCCAGTCCTGCTCTGTTGAGTGAAGAAGAGAAAAAAGAACGAACCGCATGATCCGAACTCCCGACACACAAAGATCCAGAGCAACACAACGAGACCTCCCCGACCTAATTAGACTGAATAAAGCCTGGACTGGTTTAACCCAAGTCTTAGATTGAGCTGTTCCACCAAGAAGTCTGGTGAAGACCTTTAGCTCAGCTCTGATAATCTTGACCTTAGTCTATGGCTTCCTTCAGACATGAACCACTTCCTGTTAGTCCGATACCGTCTTAATGTGTCGGCTTCATGTCCAAATGAGCCCCCTGCTCACTTTTCCATAAAAAAGTTGCAGCAGCAGTTTGTTTTCATGAATAAACTGGTAAACATATTGTTCATGGTTTGCTCCAGTAGAACAGTGGTTAATCAGATTAGCTGGTCCACTAGCCATGCTTCTGGAGCCACACGTTTTGCAAAAACGCACCCATGCTTTGCCACTTTCTGGTGTGTTTAGGCTTTAAAGTGCATTTGTCTGATGTCTAAACAGAGATTTCATATTAGTTTCATTGTCAGATGACTTTAATCTGGTTTCATCAGTGTGACAATATTTGCGTTGGTAGCGCGGTGAGTCGAGATGTTTTCCAGCCAGTCGTGTGTTTAAGCGTTACGCCCGTGTTCTGCTGAACATGTGTCAGCGGAGCAAGTAAGATACACATCGCACACGTATCAGCAAACATGCTATTTAACACACGTTTGACAAGATGCTTTGAACTCGGCAGCAATTTCATCACCCCAGTTCTCCAGGAGTACATCGGGTCTTGATTTATTATTGGTTCTTGCAGCAGAAATACCATTTTATTACACCAATTTACAGGTGCGGTTGGTCCATTTCAAATGGTTTTCCTCATCCTGCATGTCTGGGTTGTAAAACACAGTAAATGGAGTCTGGCTAAGTGGCAGTAGATACCTGTCAGTGCCTCCAACTGTCCTGGAAGTCTGAAGCTGATGAGGAATGATAGAAGGATATTACATTTGCATCCATCTCTGCTCTGCACAGCTGTCAGGCCAAAGCGCCCTTTGGTGCTTCAAACGGTTCTGATACCAGCGAGCGGTCACGTCAGAACACGCCGGCATGCATGCATGTTCAAATCTCCATCTGACACATCTTACTCGAGCTAATTCCATCTGCAACTTTGAAGATGGGAATAAACGAGGGTGAGAGGCCACATGAATGAAGTGTGTGGAGCCGACAGAGGACAGGGTGAGAACGAGGAGCAGCAGGAAGGTGGGAAACCGAGAATAAGACGATGGCTTGTTAACATCAATAAATCATTACCAAACTAAATTTGAAACATTAGCACAAATTAGCATATGTCTCTGCAAGGAGGACTCTCAGACTGCAGATCCTCGACGCTGCTTTATTTCACTTTGTCAGGACGTTTTACTGTAGCGGCAAACATGAGGCACTTAACTAGAGCCACAGAGGACACAGGGGAGTTTGCAAAGGGTGAGCAGTACAGTCATTTTTTGCATTTTTAGTTTCAGCATCTGACATTTAAACTTTTGGTCCCAACACTTTTGTTGTTGTTGTTGTTGTTGTTGCATACCGCCACCTGCTGGTCAGACAACATACCATGAGGGTCTAACGCGAAATGTAAAGTGTTGTGTTTAATTGCCGTGTTTATTTATTCATGAGAAACCGTGTACGTCTTGGGATGCAAGACAAATTTCAGCAGATCTGAATAATCTGATAACAAAATCAAATGAAATCAAATCAGCTGAACGCGAGCGCTGGCTGCGGCTCTGACTGTGCAGAAAGAAGTCCCCGGTGCAGGATCAGCGCTTGTTTTCTAGAGTAAAGTAGAGCAAAAACAACTTTTGGATGGCTGCCACAATGGATGAGAAACAGAGGACCTGTCATTTTCACATAGACTAGAAGCAGTTTTTTCTTTTTTTTGTTGATGTTATGTCAAACTCCAAATGTGTGCACCTGATAGGCCGAGCCCGTGTCGCACTCGCTGAGAAGGGCGACGTGAACTGAGCGAGACCCCTGAAGAGGAGGCTTTGTGTTCATGTGAAAGAGACCGACTCGCAGCACACAAAGCAACCTGCAATGACTGAGCGAGAGGTGCACTTCTGGGGAGATTTTGTGAGCGACTTCTGAGGCTCTGGGTTACTGATCACAAGGTCGGAGGTTCAAGCCCCACCGCTGCCGAGCTGTCACTGTCGGGCCCTTGAGCAAGGCTCTCATCCCGGTCTGCTCCAGGGAAGCCTCATCACGGCTGACCCCGAGATGTAACCCCAACTGGGAAATGTGAAAAGAGAATTTCACGGCGCTGTGTAGTATGTATGACAAATAAGGATTTCTTCTTCTTCTTCGGTGAAAGGGAGGCAGCTGTTGCCCAACTCTGTCATGACAGTGGCTCATGGGCTCAGCCCTCCTTTGTCCCTGATTTGTAGGTTCAGTCAGAAGTCAGAAGTATGTTTGACATGATCAGTGCTGTGTTTTTCAAAACAAACAGTTACTTTGAGCCGACCTGCAGCACCAGGACCGGTGCTGCTTTCAAACCAAGTGAGTCTCGACAGTCAGTGCAAACTTAGCTTGACACCGAGCACAGTTCACAGCGTTGCTTTGAGGTCGAACAGGCGTTTCACTGACTTTGCATCACTTCAAACCGTCGCCACATACACATCGAGCGGTGATGGATGCGTCAAAACATATAGACGTGGAGACAAAGACGGCGACTGTAACATTAATTATTGCAAAGTGACAGCGGCAGCCGAGTGACGGCTGGAGTCTGTTGGGTTTCTGAGCTGCACAGGCTCAGGAGGAGGGAGCAGTTTGAGGGGGATGACTAAGGAGAGCTGGAGCGCTGCTGAACTAGCCACCCTGGACTGTTTTGTTTGTTTTGTTGTGCTCTTCCTTCCATCCCTTCCCCTCCACAGGGCACCTTTAAACCACCGACCAAACCACAACCACAGACCTCTGTTGGTCCATTCCACTCACACACTGTTGTGAGTGCATCGCTGGTTCAACTCCCACAGGAACACTTAAATATTCATGTTTTAAATATTTTTATCTCCTTATCTGTTTATTGGGCGGTCAACTGAATTCCCTGAAAACAGACGATAAAGTGCAATATTGCAGCAGCTGACTCAGCAGAGCTGATTTATTTGTGGGTGAGCTGTTTGCTCCAGTTAACATTATTTGAGAAGAAGATCATCAGCTTTTTTCTGTATGTCCAGCATTTTATTTAGCTCTGCAGATACTGATTGTCCGGACAGCTGCTGGGAATCTTTGCATGACGCAGCAGTTTGTCCATGAAAAAAGATTATTTATCATCAACCCTTTAATGGCCTCCGAGGCGCCGTTTAAAGCCGGAGACTGGAACATGAAAAAGCTCTTTTTTTAGTCATCTTTTGACTCAGCCAACTGTGAAAAAAGTGCAGATGAAGTTGTACAGTTGGCTATAGCATGAAAGTTTGATAAACTGTGAATTATTTTAATGTCTGGCCTTTCATCTAAAACATACAGGAAAAAAAAACAACAAAAACTTTCTTTACACTTTGTAACATTTCATTTGGATCATGATGTCCTTTGGAGCCATTCTGATGTGTCGTTTCTTCATACATGCTAAGAATTTGCAAAACAAAATGCTTTATTTGTGCCAGTAGACACTTCGCTGCTCTCAGACTGCCGGCACCGGTCGTGAAGCAGACATAGAGGCTATTTGGCTTGTTGGGTCAACAGCTCGAGGACACGTTTGACCATCGCTTTGGCGTTCCTGACCTACGTTTCACAAGGATCACTTGTCAAACAGGGAGTTCAGAACGCTGACGTGTTCTCCGTTCAGTCTGGGCTGTTCAGTAGCTTCAGCGTTGCCCAGTCGGTGATGTCCAGCAGAGAGATGGGCAGGTCTTTGTGATCCGTAGAACTGTGTGGTTGAACTCTATGTGTTGCTGTGACGCCTGCATAAAGCTGGAATCAGCATTCATGGCTGCATGTTGCATTCGCGGTCACACTGACTCTATAACACAATGAACAGATTAGAAAATGTTCTACCCCGTAGTGAATGAAAAGCCACTGAAAATGATCCAGATGATTCTACACCTCAACTCTTCAACCAAAACGTTTGCTTGTTATCTTTAGATGAACTAAATGGACCACAGTGCACACTGAGTACGCTCTAGCTACTAGTCTTATTACCGTAAAGTCCGGACTATTGAGGCACCTGAATATAAGCCACACCCACTAACTTTAAAAAAGAAAACCAGGTGTGCACATGCACAGGCTGCACTTGTCTATAAGCTTCAGGTGTCCACGTTGGAACATGAGGTATTTACACAGAGAGATGTTTAAACTTTGAATTAAATACGTACCAGTAACACACACAAATACGTACCGTAAATGCTTTTTCTGAACAGCGCCTGTAACACGGCTGGTTTGGAAAATAAAAACTACAGCAGCCTACCAGGAAAAGTCACAGATCGCTCATGGTCTGGAGGCAAATTCCTAAAAATCCATAAATTAGCTGCATCATTGTTCAAAGCGTGTGAAAAAAGTAGCAGCTTATAGTCCGGGATTTACGGTAATCTGAGTTAACTAGAAATTAACATGTAAAGCTATTATTTGCAGCATCAATAAATATCTGAACCTGGTTATTTGTACAGAAGTTGTAACAGACTCAAAGCAGACAAGTGTGGACCCGCCCATATGCAGGATTTCTGGAAGTAAAACTACGTCTGGTGATCCCAGCACAAGAACTATAGAGGAGCATGATGCTGAGAAGTTAGCCTTCCTGATCCGCCATGTTGGTTGTTGAGCTGTGATGTGTAAGTTTGAAAGAATAGACTTTGAACAAAATGTGCCCACACCAGTGATAATGATGTGGTGTCAGTTAGTTTGAAGTCAGGTCAGCCCATGTCAGTTCAGATTGTGGTTATTTACTGAATACTTTTTTTTTTGTCATTTGGGACCCAACTCTAATTTCTTGGTCTCAATTTTGACTGAAATTGATGGAATTTTTGTCATTTTCTCCTTCAAAAAATGTCTTCATCTGATTTAATGTCTCTGGCACTCCAGTCACTCCCACAGATAAACATGTTCCAGATAATAGCACATCATCACACGGCTCCAGCAGCGGCAATGTTTTCATCATTGGCCCATTAAAAGGAAAATATGTGCAAGATTTTCCAACAAAGTTGGTATTTAGGCTCCAGAAAGTTCCTGTAAGTGTATATATGTGACTTTATCTTTATTTCATACTAAAAATACAGTCTTTGGTTGAATTTCACCAACTTTTGATGCCTTTAACGTCAGTAAAAGCAGTGTTGGACTAGTAAGGCAAGCCAAGGTTTTAGCTTTTTGCTATTTTGATTTGGCACAATGGGGCTGAGGACACCCAGGATCTTCCTGCGTGGAGTCTCCATGTTCTCCCCGTGCAGCGTGGGTTCTCTCCGGGTTCTCCGGCTTCCTCCCACAGTCCAGAAACATGCTGAGGTTAATTGGTGATTGTAAATTGTCCGTAGGTGTGAATGTGAGTGTGCTTGGTTGTCTGTCTCTAAGTGTAGCCCTGTGATAGACTGGTTACCTGTCCAGGTGAACCTGCCTTCACCCTGAGTCAGCTGGGATAGACTCCATCCCCCATGAGCGGTGTATAGATAAGGGATGGATGGATATGGTAAATTGGTGATGTGTAGTCGTAGGACAACAGAACGTGGGCTATATATTCTCATTATTAAAGTTACACGTTGTCCTCATGTTGAACTTTAACAACCTATGAGGCGTATTTTGCCATATTGAAGGCATCACATGATACAGGCATCACCATAAATCTCATGTTTACTGAAACACATAGCGGCCAGTTGTACCAACAGCACGAGTAAAGCAGGATGTCACAAAGCAACAGAAGAAACGGAGGCTAAAGAGCCATTGTGTCTCAATGGATTTACGTTTCATTTATTCGCAGAAAGCCAATTCTCCAAAGCCATCTCCATGTCTCTGCTGGTCTTAATGTCAAGCTTGTATTTTCTTCTCCTCATCATTGTAGTTGGATCTGGGATTGGTGATGTCTGCT
This sequence comes from Stegastes partitus, assembly GCF_000690725.1. Lineage (NCBI taxonomy): Eukaryota > Metazoa > Chordata > Actinopteri > Pomacentridae > Stegastes > Stegastes partitus. The sequence continues at coordinate 95,374 of NW_007577807.1, read as the reverse complement.
ATTAGCACCCAGCAGATAGCATCAGATGGCGTCAACACTTTGGTGCATAAACGATCCCCATATCCCACAATCCTTTATCCTGCAGTAGTGAATCCAGCCGACACCTGCTGTTCTACACACAGGCCGCGTTGCTTAGGTGATGTTTGTTGGGTACCAGCAGTAAATGTTCTTGTACATGGTGTGTTTCAGCTATCATCAGTTGGTTTAGTTTTCAATCTAATGTCATCTGGTTCTGCACCGGCGGTCGTCCAACCAACGACATTCTGCTCAGATGAGACCAACAAATCATCCAACTGGCATGAAGAGTACAGCTCTAGTAAAAGTAGTCTTCTTTCTTCATTCCATTCTTTCTTATTCATTAATATACTTTAACTCTGTGCAGGGATCATGTACCTCTGTCCTGTCTGCTATGCTTTACTGTGTGGGAGAACAGTTTCCATCCTTTGTAGTCTTGATGTTTTTTTTTTTTTCTTTTCTTCTTCTTATTCTATGATAAAGCAAATAGTCAGAACAGATGAGGTTGTTCTTGTCAACAGATGCCACTGAACCAAACAACACGTCCATTTCTTAATGCTTTTTGATTCCTTAACCTGGTCTGGGGCTTTAAACTGAACAGCTTGAATGATTTTAATCAGTCAGTATATAGTTTTAGGTTTTCTAGTCTTCTGCTGGACAATGTAGATTTTAGAAGTCATTTCTGAAACAGGGGAAACTCTTGCTTTAAGCATGCGAACACTCCAGCACCTGCCTGTGTTCGTGGTAATGAAGAAACATTGCAGCGGTATGACTCAGTGCATCCTCAGTAGCTTTTGGACAACAGTGGAGCTGCTTGGCACAGACGATAGTTCGGGGTACATAAGAAATTCCTTTTAGGAGGATAAAGTCTCTGCTGGTTTTCCTTTTCATGGGATTTGTTGCCGGGCTGATCCTTTTTAATTGGGCTATGGCTACAGCGGTGCAATTTGCTGATTGGCAAAAGGGCGCTTGCATCATTAATGAGCAACATTTCTCGTTGCATCATTTTTCTCGAGTGTGTCTGCATCCAGCTTTCAGACTTCTAAAAACCAGGGAAGCTGTTGCATACTGTCGTACCATAAATAATGCACTACTGTAAACTACGTTGGAATTACCAACAACACGACAGCCCTGATCAGACATCTCCACCCTGACGCCGTGGCTCGTTTGATGGGTCGAAGCTGAAGACACATAAAGATATTCCTCCTCGAAACATCTCTGTTGGAGACTTTGCTGTGGCGTCTCCCTCCTTCCAGCTTGATGCGCGTCAGAATGCAGCTGAACAAAGTTTTTGCGTTGCTGCTGCTTCTGCCTCGTGTGTGACTGTGTGGGACTGTGGCTGCAGAAAAGCAGTTGCCAGATGTTTCATCATGCCTGCTATACTTAGCCCGCTTTAAGCTTAAACTCACAATGTACAGTTACTTATCAGCTCAGCCGACAGCCGGATTTGTCTTATCTGGAATCCCATTTATCTTTGATTCACAAAATGCTTATCATAAAAAGTGATCAGTGGAAAGCTCAGGAAGGTTCAAGTCAAGGTAAATCTCATATCCTCTGAAATCTTCTCTTGATCCACTTATTCAAATTGTGCATCTCCGCCGTTACAGAGGAGTTACCGAGCTTCTAAACAGGGCACTGGAGTGTGTGTTCATATAGTCTAGGGTTAAGTCTGGTACGTTGCCAGATGGGTCAGATATATATACTCCAGCATGTATTAGCTGGAGTCACAGCAGCATCAGGTCCATCTGAGCAGGACACAGGATGTTAGAGTTGAAGAAGGAAATCAATCAAAAGCTGCGTTGGATATTTCCAACAGTGTTATTTGTATTATTTCCGTCTGTTTCCTCATCTGGAGAAGTTTGTTGTTCTGTGTTCAGTCTCATGTCTGACTGCTTGTTTCTGTTGTAGAGTGCTGTGCTCCCAGACCTTAGAAACTGAATTTGTGAGGATAACATCATTACTAAGAATCAATATAACGGCTGAAAAGTCTTCAGAAAAAAAAGATCCAAGTTGGACTGGAATTATCATTTAAAACCAGAAGTGTCTAAATTTCCCCAGTGCGCCTTGCAGCAGCAGCCTGAGTCTTCTGATGGTGCACGTATTGATCTCTGAATCCTTTATTTTTATTCCTGTTATTAACATGCCAACTGGAATAAGGATGTGGATAAGTAAAAACACTCAGTAACCCTTTGAATTCCTGCACACCACAACTATAAAGTCGTATATTAAAATTATCTTGCTCGTACATTTTAGTTTTTTTCTGCGTGCATTTGTTCTTTCTTAATTTATGGACATATTTAGCTGTAGATGATGACGTTTTCTGTTTTCTTTGGGTCTTACATACACATAGCCTGTTTGAAAGATCAACTTTTGTGTTTTTTGGGGGATTTATCTGCAATATATTGCCAGCCTCATTATTTAAAATAACATATCAACATATTTTTATATAGGAGCCTATTATAGTTCATTTTCTTCTTATTATGATTTTGTTATTATTATTATTATTATTTGTCAGCACAGCTCTTTCCAAACATTTGCCTGTGGGGTTTTATTTGCAGCGAGGTGGTGTGCACTGCTCAGGTTCTGCTGTTAAATTATTCAGTTCATAAATAGTACTAAAACAAATTCCTCATCAATACATTTCACCAGGTTGAAGCCAGCGTAATGCAACAAGCCTGGACACACACTGCACTCACCAAAGAGGAAGTTCAGCTGCAGCGTTATTTTGGTAGATTTAGTGCTGACTGTTATGCGAGCTAGCATGTGGACTGATGAAGTACAGGACATGACCGTTGCTTTGCGTGTCGCTTTGGTCCCTCAGAAGTGGACTACATCACTTCCAGGGTTTTTCCAGACTCAGACTGGACCTTTGAAGCATGATGTTATCTAGTTTGAAAGAACTTGATGCATCTTCCTGTTATTTTTTAACCATTTCATAAACAAATATGTCAACTATCAGTTACTCGTGTACAGCCTTGGGCAATAGAACATTTGATAGTTTCACCTCAATGTAGACCGTCGTAACAGCAAACAACAAAAATGTAAAGTTTAGCCTCCATCGCGCTCCCTGTAACGTTAGTGCAGGTCTCCAGAGGTGTTGTCGTCCTCCTGGGCCTCTTCCAGACCTCAGTGGAGGCTACAGTCGTCCTCAGATTTATTCATAGCCTCCCATTAAAGAAGGAAAAAAACAGCTTTAGTCACAGAAATAAGTTGAAAATGTCAAAAGTAATAATAAATAAAAATTTAATGAAAATCACGACGTTGCTTTTGAATTGTGGTTCAACAGAAATATTAAAATCAAACCAGCCTGATGGGACCCGTGAACTAATATTAAGCTGAACAACCCTCTGAGCCAATCACTGCCATCAGGTGTTTCCTGTAACTCTCAGTCAGACTTCTGCACCTGTTGACAGGTGTTCTGGACCCCTGCTCATCAGCAAAGGCCTCTCATTGGTCCACTGCTCATCAGCAAAGGCCTCTCATTGGTCCGCTGCTCATCAGCAAAGGCCTCTCATTGGTCCACTGCTCATCAGCAAAGGCCTCTCATTGGTCCGCTGCTCATCAGCAAAGGCCTCTCATTGGTCCACTGCTCATCAGCAAAGGCCTCTCATTGGTCCAGGACAGTTTTTTTTTGTTTTGTTTTTTTTAATTATTCTTTTCATCCACAATTGAAAAGCAACGTCCTATTTCACTAAATTATAATTTAGCAAATTTCTATTTATTATTACTTTGTTCAGTTTCTAGTTATTTGAGTGACTGTTGTGGATTTTGTCTTTTCTTTAATGGACGGGGGTGAATCCATTTGAGGATGACCGTAGTTAACTTTGCAGTCTTTAAACATCCAGAATGTTTTCTAACCTCCACTGAAGTAATGCAGCGGCTTGATAAGAGAACTGACAGACTTGATGTTCAAGTGCAGTTTTTTTTTTCTTCTCTTTACCGTAATCCTTATAATTCTGTTTCAGGCTAAAACATCCTGGCTCACCTTGACTCAGCTCCACCTGCCAGGTTTTTATATTGAGACAGAAGACATAAGCCGAACAACAAAAGCTCTGAACAGAACAGGAATCAGATATAATTTTCCAAATAGCTGAATGCAGGTTGCGTGCTAATATGAAATCCAAATGGGTCCCATTTACTCGTACACCTGGCACCTTATTAGAGCTTTTTGAAAATCAGATTAAGTCTGTAATCCAGCACAGTGAGAAGAAACCCCAACCATTTTATTTTATCATGAATTTCCCCCGTATCTCCTCTCTCACGATGCCATCTTCTGTTTGCTGTTTCGTCCCTTCCCCTGACATCCAGTCGTCTTCCTCCTAATCCTCTGCACATCCCCTCACCTCCATCCTCTCTTCATCCAGGTGGTCTTTGTTCTGTCTTAACCAGGAGAATAAACATTGTGTTGAGCTATAACAATCCACCACCACAGCCACAACAAGAAACAGCCAAGAAGACTTCCAAAAAGACCTTCTCATTAACGTACAGTATCCTCCTGCTGTGATGTATGCTGCGAATTCCTTATGATAAAGATTAATGTCAGTCCAATAAGGCAAGTAAATCCTATTGTGCAAATAAAAAAGTAGGTAAACTTATTTGAGGGTTTACCTTCCCCTGCATCGCTTAGTTATTAATCTTCATCACTCCTCTCTGTCCTGGTCTCTGTCTCCCCTTCTCTCTCTCTCTCTCTGTGTCATCCACACCGCTGTAATAGAAAATGAAAGGTTCTCTCCATCCCTCTGCTTCTCCCGCCTCAGCAGCACCCGGTTCTCACACACACACACACACACACACACACACACACACCCTCAACAGATGTTCAGTCCAATCAGCTGGATTAGAGGCTTTCGTATTGGTATCAATTACCTCCTCAGGAAGAAACGCTGCCAACATTCCCCCCATGCCAAACGCCCAGACCCTCTGGAATGTGTGAAGGAGAGGATGGAAATGAAAAAGGTTATTTTCTCTGGGCTCATTCCTCAATTCATGTTTGGTTTTGATGAAATATTTTGGGGAAAATGGTGGAGTGCTTTCAGAGCCACATTAGTGATTTCTCAGCATCTCCAACCCCGTTTTCACCGAGATCACATTTAACGGTGCATCCGTTGATCGCTTTTTTTTAGAAAGAACAAATCGTACTGATTGAATGTGGTCTGTACAGATTTGTTTTTTATTTCCACATCTGTTGCCACAACTCTCTACCTTTCCCAAATCACATGGTGGTGGTGATGTGTTTGTAGTAGTAGTTCTAGTAGAATGAATGAAGCGCTGCAGTTATGAAGTGCATCAGCTGGCAGGAGGTGGTTAGAGTACGGTGATGGTCCAGAGACCAGAGACCAGGGTGTACATGGTGAAGTGCAGACACCAGACCAGAGCACTTTTGGTTGAGGTTAACAAAAAGATCCCAGTGTTAAAGTAGACCATCATCTTTAAGGGAAACTGCCAAAAGAAACAACAAT
>NW_007577807.1:81993-89382 GCF_000690725.1 Stegastes partitus | reverse complement strand
GGTTTGAAGGCGTCCGCTGGTCGTTTCCTGCAAAACATTCTCCATAAAATGTTAAATATGACGTTTATGTTGAACCCTTTAAACTCTGAGGCCGCTTTGTGCTAAAAGTAATAAATAAACACCTGAATAGTATTAATATGATAACCAACGACAACACAAACATGATGAAACTAAATGTTCTACAAAAAAAGACAAAGACGATGAAAATGAAGATCACAAGACCAAAATAACACAGAGGGAAACAAACACTAATTAGTTCTGACGGTGGTTCTTGTCGGACGGCTGAAGGACCAAAACAGGCTCGATGACTTGATTTCTTTAAAAAGAAAAAAAAAGGATTAAAGACGGCGGGCCGACAACCGCTGCACACGCTCAGAGGTGTTTTTCTGAGCCTGTGATGATCTGATTGGGTGTGTGATGGAGTACACGGCGTACATGTCGGAAGAGACGCATCAACAGATCAGGGTTCATTCAGCTGAGGCGCTGCACAGAGAGCTGTTAGTGTTTTGGTAGAAACTGGGTCTGAGCCTGAGAATAGACGTCTCAGAAGAACATCTGCGTCTGGCTCGGCGTCGCTCTGCTGCAACTTTGGTGATTTTACCGACGAGACGCACATCAGACAGACGGTTATAACGCTCAGCTGCTGTTTGTGCAATAAACACAGAGTCCTGGGGTCATTTTTTACCCAAAAAACTTTCCTCTTATGTTTTATTCCTGACGTGTTTCAGTGCAGATGCATCGATTACAGTATTATGTGGCCATTCACACCATATTGTATGATTAAAACTGGAATAGTATTGAACCTAAATGAGCATATAAACAGTTTTTTTATCATTTATATCTATGTTTTTAGTACAAATGAGCACTGTTAAATGAACACAGTTTCCCTCTGGAGCCAGATTCATGGTGCTGTGATCGTTCAGACAGCAGCAGGGTTTCATGAGGAGGCATCTTCTGTTTGTTGAGGTGCCGTCGTACCTTAATACGACTTCAGTTTCACAGCTGTGGGACCAATGTGATTCGCTTAGCATGAATTTATAAATTATTATATCTGATCTATATCCCAATCCTCCCAGTCCGTTTCTACTTTGCTGCACCTACATAAGCCAGAGCATAAGTCTGGACACCCAGGACCTCTCTGTAGAAAGCTAAAATAATGTTTGTAGACTACACAGTCATCTGATAGCTTATACATTAAACTCGTGCTCTGCGCCTGGCCGACATCCTGAGTGATCCTTCACACACTCTGCAGTCGGAGTGTGAGCGGTTACCTTCTGGAGGACGGCTCAGAGTCCCACGCTGCCGACTGAACAGATTTAAAAATTCATTTGTTCCGGCTTTGATTAGGCTAATTAATGTTTTTTTGTTTTGTTTTGTTTTGTTTTGTTTTAAATGCCATTTTTTCGACTCATGAACTCAGACTATGCTATTCATTTTATTCTGCTTTTATTTGATGTATGCATATATTTATTCATTCCATCTGTCTGTGTCTGCTTGTGTTGGCTGCAGAGTGGGTGAAACAGCCCAGGACAGATTTCCCACACCTGGGACGATAAAGTTAATCTTGAATACTTTCCTCGTCCAAAGATATGAAATCTAAATATGGGGTCACTATTAAAACATTTATCCAACTGGATGGAAACCCTTCCAGTGGTGAGACTAACATATTAACTCTAATGCACTTGTAGAAAGCTAAGCTGTGATTTAAATACAATAGAACGATATTTTACATCACTTTGTGTTGCTGCGTCACAGTGCATGAATGAGAATTGCTTTAGGGTTATTTTTGATGCATTTAAGGTGTAAAACCTTTATGAAACTTAAAAAACAAGACTTTGTAATTCATGTAAAACAGTTGGCAGAGTTTTTAACAGTAACTCTTAATACGATTAGTTTATGACAGTTAATACTGTTGACTTTTTTTTCCATTAACTCTTAATAAGAACAGGTAAATACATTAAGATAAGACAGCAGCCTTCCTGTGTAGTGAAGGAAACCTGTGTGTCTTCATCAACTTGTCAACTGACTTCTTTCTTGAAAATAAAGGATGAAGGCAAAAGATAGGCGATGCTACACGTGCTGCTTCCATGTACGAGAGTCACGTGACCGTTGGACAAAGCCAAAGGCAGCCATGGACGAGTTTTTGCAGCCTTATGAACGGGCCAGCAGTTAGAAAAGTCCTCTGTACATCTCAGTCAGTCGTCATGTGGCTCCTTTCGCCATCATGAGAGTTTATATAATGCCTCCTGAAGCAATGCAAAATCTCTTTGCTTTCCTTTGCTTACGAGAATCCTGTCTGTTGTGTTTTAATGGGCAGCTCGAGAAGGCAAGACGAGGTCAAGCTAGGTGACCTTTTAATTAGTCGGGTTTATTATTCTAAGAACGCTCCGAGACGAGCTGTCTGCCGTCTGAAGAATCCAGTTTAATTGCAGTTGTTTCCTCGTTCACTGTATGTTTGTGTTTCTGCGTCGAGGTGAGACGTCCACATGCAGACCACATCTCCATGCCGGACCTAAAGAGGATCTTTATTTATGAACCTCGTTTATTCAAAAACACCGTGTTTTACTTGCCGCTGGAGTTTTTAACCACCATTAGTCTCCATATTTCTGACTGCTGTGTACCTGGAAAACTCATTTGCCTGAAAGTGTGTTGCATTAATAAGACATCCAGCCAACCTTCGTCCGTCTGTCTGCAGCCGACTTAGTGCAAGTTCTCAAAAGTATGTTAAAGGAAAAAAAAGCTCTGATTCATGAGGCCTGTCAATAAATAATTTAGTCAGCAATTAAATGAAAAGTGCATGGAAGTAACACTTTATTACAGGTTTTACGGAGGTTCTTTATGTAGCTGTGGTCTGGGAGAAACCTCCATCATGTTTAAGGTTTGTTCCAAACTGACTCATCAGTCTGTTTTGTGGAAGTGCATTATCTCCAACAGCTCAATTAAACGCAGCTCCAGAAAAACACAACCTCTCCCTCCTGTCTCCTCGAGTCAGCGCTCTGAATGTAGCTCAGGCTACAACAGCTTTTTATTATTATTCTGTTTGAAATTACATAACCATATTCCCATGTCAAATGTCTCTAAATGGGAGAGACGGAGGGTATGAGGCCATTTGAAGTTCAAACTCGTAACCCTGTGACTAATTTATGACTTGGAGGGAGGCTGGCAGCCAGAGCGTGGATCCCTGCAGACCCTTGTCTCTCTGCAGCCCTTATCTCTGGGTCAGCTACATTCTCCTGTCCGTGTGAGCGGGCATTTTTAAACTCTCCATATGTGTTCTCATGCTTGTCTGAATGCATATCTCCGGCTCTGCGAGTGTGTCGAGGTCACCGTGTCTTGACGCTGCATGTGTTTTCCTGTACATGTCGACATGTATGTTTATACGCGTGTTTTAGTGGATTCGTGGTGCTGAGCTGTCGTGTGCAGGAGCAGGTTTTACTCAGTGTCCTTCAGCTGCTCCGTGCTCCCCCCTCATGACCGCCACAATGAGCGTAATAGAATCATACATGACTGAATGCATGCAAAATGCCCCGGTGCCACCGCTGCCTGTGTGTGTTGTCTTGTCACGCATCCCTAACGCAGACTGACAGGCCAACATGCATCTAATTTGGTACGCAGGCGGATGCTGTACGGGCTCAGATTCACAGGAAGGGGATGTACAAAGGGAAATATACACCCGCGTGGTCCTGCATACTAATTCATACACATCACTGGGAGTGTAGGAAACAGAAACAGGCTAATTTATGCTTAACGTATAAGTGGAGACATAAAGGAGTAAACATATATATATCTACAACTGAGATAGTTTTTGTCATGTGTTTATATTGTATATTTGATTTAAATCCTAAAAAAACAACCTGAAACATTATGATGACACATTTTCTTCTTTCTAGAAGCTGATATATAAAAAACATTATTATACAAAAGCAGTATTTGTGAAGTACAACATATATCACGCTTACAAATTGTATTTTATTGCACCTGAAACTCTTCAAACTACACAACTCACCAGCGGATTTTAAAGGCATGTTATTTAATTTAAAAAAACAAAACAAAACAAAACAGAACACCTCAATGATCCCTTTCATTAGAACCAGAAACTATGAAAGCAAAAACTTTGGATTTCAAAGTAAAACACCTGTAGTGTGTCGAGTCGTCTTTTGTCCTAGTATTAGTAACGTTTGGGGCACTTTGTGGGTTTTTTTGTTTGTTTTTATTATGATTATTTTTGTAGAATAACGAAATTAAATCAACTTTTTGTGTTGTTTTTATTATTTAGGGCATAATAGTTGTGTCACACTACACAAAAGAGATTTTTGAGTTCTCTCTCCTTCTAGCCATGGCTGTGCTGCTCCTATAGAGCAGTGGTTCTCAAACTGGGGGTCGGGACCCCCATGGGGGTCCCAATATAATTTCAGGGGGTCGCCAGATCAATCAATCAATCTACAAAAATAAAGCCTGCATTTATCAAATGCATTTGTATTAGGGCTGTCAAAATTAAAAGTTTATACTTCTTTCCATTTCTTTTTCGAACTTTATAATATTATGATTTGATTATGCGAGATTATGCTTTTTAAAACATTGTTTTCTTTTGTCTTTATATTTTTTTCCCCTTTTATTTGTTCGAAATAAATTCAATTCATTCATTCATTTAAAAGAAAATCAATGTGTTAATGTAACAAGATTAATCTGTGAGTTAACGCATACATTTTTAACAATGTATGAATAACAAACTTATCACTCACGATATATTAAAAACTCAAATTGGGGGGTCACAAACACAAACTTGTGTTATCCAGGGGGTCGTGGCTCAAAAAGTTTGAGAACCACTGCTATAGAGGGCAGGACTTTATATTGCAGTGACAAATGAGCCCAGAGTGAGTTAAAAAAAAAAACACCCAATTGCTTTGGGTTCAGAAAGTTAATGACAATTTTTGGTGGCACACAATGCATTTAAAAATAATGAGCCCTAATGTAAAGTTTGCAAGATTCCTGGAATCCATACCTGCCCACATGCATGTTGGTAGTCCACTGGCACTGTGCACCATCTGTCTCGTGTTAGTGGATGTGCTGCAGGCTCCACCTTCCTCATATATTAGTATTATATACTACAACCCATAATATCAAGATAGAGGCTCCAGCCCCCTGCGACACACAGGAGGATTAAGCAGTGTAAAGATAATTCATGGATGGATGGATGGATGGATGATATCAAAATGCTTTTTTAGTTTTGAACTGAAATCATTTATTTACAACAATATTCAGGTGCTTAATTCAATACTTTACAGCTGCACATGTTCTCAGGTGAGACTCTGCAGGATTTGCACACCTGGATTTATCCCACATTTCAGGGCAGATCCTGTGGAGTGTCGTCAGACTGTACGGAGAGCGTCTGTGACCTGCCGTCTTCAGGTCTCTCCACAGATGTTTTCTGAGGTTTAAGTCTGAACTTTTGCTCGGTCACCCAAGGACAGCCAGAGACTTGTCCTGAAGCCACTCCAGTGTTGTCTTGTCTGTTAGAAGATAAAACTTAAGTCACTGTATTTTAGTGCAGGTTTGCTTCTCTGTATTTGTTGTCCCTGCACTTCTTCTCTGTGCTGCTGAGAAGCACCCCATAGCATGATGCTGCCACCACCATGTTTCCCTTGATGTTTATAGACGTGGTGCTTGGAGTTCTGCCCCAATTCTTCATATTTGGACTCACCAGATCAGAGAATCTTCTTCCTCCTGCTCTGAGCCCTCCTAGCAGGCAGCCATGTATTTTACTCTGAATATCTTTTATTGCGGCTTCCCTCCCATAAAGGCGCGTTTGGTGAAGTGCTGCTCAGTCCTTATGAAAGCTTCTCCTTCTCGTGCAGAGTGCTTCTGGAGATTGTTGGCTTCCTGACCGAGGACCTTTTCACTCAGACAGTCAGCTCCACGAGTCCTGCTGGTTTAAACTTCTTCCATTTCACAGTTATTGAGGCCACTGTGCTCTTGGGAGCGCTCAGCGCTGTAGAAATAGCCTTGCTCTGATCCTGGCCTCACCACAGTTGGATGATGGAGATCGACAGAAGCGCATCTTGGACTTTACGGCTCAGTTTCTGACATGGAGGGTGAATTGTGTGATATTTTGTGCACCAGCTATGTCCAGTCCATTCAGTCCGCCACAGATGGACGGCAGTTAGTTCCAGACACATCTTAAGGATTATTATGAACTGAGAGAATAAACCTGACTTCAGTGTGGAGCAGCGGCTCTGGAGGCTGTTTGTACATGAGACAGTTCAGCTTTTGAGTGTCGACAAACATGTTTTCACTTTGCATTTTATTCATTTTATTGATTTATTCAGTCAAGTGATGCTTTACAACATTATATGTAAACAGTGGAGTCTGAATACTTTCTGTGCAACAGCAAACAGTGTGTTCTTGTCGCTGTGTCCCTTGATCAGCAGGTTTGTCCAAACTTTGTAGCCTGTGGACTCCATTGTGGTTATAAGATTGTGCTGCACTGAGAACAGGCTGTACAACATATGGTCAACTTTTGACTTCTTTGGCAAGTTTCCACTGCTGGAACTTCCTATAAAGGTGCATGTGCGTCTGAGTTTAATGGCGATTTGGCAAAGTTTAGCCCTAATGAAGCAGGTGAACACCACTTGGGTTTCGCTCTGTGTGAACGGTATCTGAGCGATCCACTAAGACAAGTTACTCTGACATTAGTGCACATTTAGAGTCTGCTATTCCTTGTGATAGCTTGCCTGACTTGTTCTTACTATTTCATGGCTGCTTATTAGATTAGTCTAGTTGTTGTTTTGATGGTTTGGATTCTGCAGAGAAACTCGCTTTACTGGTTTTCTGTGGTGTTAAAAATCCTCAGGAATGAATTCAGCGTTCTCAGGAATTAGAGGTGACCAGAAGTGCATCTCCTGGAAAGTGAAAGAGAGAAATTGTCAGTCGCCAGACGTACTCTTCCATCGATTGGCAGCCTACAGTGAGTTTGTTTGAAACTTGATTACTTTGTGAAGTGCAATTTTTCTAAAATTCAGTTAAAACATTTTTAAACTTAAAAAAAAGAAAAGAAAAAGCAGCTCTGTGGTGGGTTTGAATCACAAAAGGACACTTTGAACATCATCTGTTTCTCGGTTTCGGGCAGCCTGGACTGCATTTAGACTGATTCTTTGACTTTGAGTTGACATTGAGGTTTTGGACCCAGTAGGACATTTGAATTAACTCAAAGTTATATTTCTCTTTCACCCAAAAACAGCCGGCTCAGCAAATACTACAGATGCACACATGTGAACCCACATTTAGAAAAGTGGTGTCAGTGTAACAGTGTGTGTGGATAATTCCACATGCTGTGGTTTGGATGTCATGATGATCTGTTGTTGGCTCAGTGGCGCCCTCTCTGGAGCTGTG
>NW_007577807.1:74253-81097 GCF_000690725.1 Stegastes partitus | reverse complement strand
GGAACGAGGCTCTTCAGTTGCTTTTCAGGGTGTGGTATGCTTGAAACAAACCACGTAGTCCTGCTGTTACATTCCTTCAGAAGGCAACAAGCAGTTTGACCGACGCGCTCCAAGAGCTCAAAGACTCGAGAGGTGAACTTCAGCGTTTAGTTTACGGTGAGGAGTGGGTTGCATGTTTACGTGTTGCAGCCCAGTTCTGTTCTGCAGATTATAAAGGCAGTACTGTGGCAGCTCATACTGTATTTAGAACCAGCGTTCGCTTGGAAACTCACTGAACCCTGTGAGGTGTATAAAACCATGCTGTAGCCTATTTTTAGTACGTACTGCAAAACAAGAGGAGAAGGTCCCTGAGCAATCTGGGGGAAAAAGAAAAGAGAAAAACCTGTGAGCACGCTTACCTTTCCATCAAGAAGCATTTTACCAGCATCAAGTCATCGGGTAAAATGCCTGATGGCTGCCCCAGCAGAGCCTTTCAGCAGCCGGAACCAGTGGACCGTGGCTGTATAGGGCATCTCTAGGTGAACCTGCATCAAACTGTGTGAAGCAGAGCATTGGCAAATAAGTGCGCTCAATGAACTCAAACCACATAAACAGAGGTGTTGGAGAGAAAACAGGATTGTACTGGACATCGCATGGCTGTGTGAAAATCAGAACGGCATTGCACAAAACGGGCCCTTTAATGTGCTCTGTTGATCTCAAGTGTAAATAAAGAAATACTCCCAGACTCGGAGCTGTCAGGACTTGGAAGACGTGTGCAGTTTTTCCTCCATTTAGCTGTCAGGGCATCAAGAAACCTCTTATTAATGTCACCCAGCAAGGACCATTCTAATGTGTGTGATTGTTCAGATGTTATACTAACAATCCAGCATCCTTTGTCCCTATTTAGGAGTGAATCACATTGAACAGTGTGGCACCCGATCTCTACATTTCTTTTTTTTTTCTCCTGCTATCTCAGAGTCCTTTTCACAGATGACTTGCTGCAGCCCTTTGCCATCTGCAATGCAGCTGGAAAAACTGTCTCAAAAGGTTAGCACTGAGCTAATTCCTTAACATGCTGAACAAATGAATATTTTAAGATATTTCACCCAAAACTAACCTCAGCGCCTTCAGCTCAACCTCATCCACTACGGACTCGTTCATATTCTGGTGCCGTGCACATTCATCGCACTCATTTTGAGTCACTCCATTTTGAAAACATTATTATTCAAAACACTTTTTCTTTTTTTTTTTAAATGATAAAATCACATAATTCACCAAAAGTCATTTTAGGTCATTATCTTTTTTTTTCCTTTGTGTGATTCTTTGCTCGAGCTTTTTTAGAAATGTAGTTTCAAATCTGTTCAGAATTTCAGAACATTTTAGAGTTAATACAAAAAAAAACTAAACAGAGAGTTCTCGTCTTCTTCACCATGTTTGTCGGTCATAGCTGGTGCAGAATCAGTGATTAGTCATATTTTATGACTGTTGAGTCTCCACAAAGGGACACGAAAAAATAAATAATAATAATAATAAACTTAAAAAAACATCCGTGAGTGATTTCTGATGTTTTCACTGGAGCTTTTTTTTTCATTTCTGCAAAGAATATTTTATTTTCGGGCTGCAAGGTGGCTCATTGGTTAGCACCGTCGCCTCGCATCCTGGTTTGGACACCCGGGATCTTTCTGCGTGGAGTCTCCATGTTCTCCCCGTGCAGCGTGGGTTCTCTCCGGGTTCTCCGGCTTCCTCCCACAGTCCAGAAACATGCTGAGGTTAATTGGTGATTGTAAATTGTCCGTAGGTGTGAATGTGAGTGTGCTTGGTTGTCTGTCTCTAAGTGTAGCCCTGTGATAGACTGGTTACCTGTCCAGGTGAACCTGCCTTCACTTTGTAGAACACGATGGTCTGGCTGCACCTCAGCATCATTCAAATCGTTAGCACACATGTAGGTCAGCCTTAGATCTGCAGCCTCCTTTCAGTTAGTCAGACTCATCACCATCTATCACCGGCTAACTTTAACCAATCACACCGATCAACTGAAGGTTCGTCATCCCTCCTAAACCCTCCCATAGCTGCCAGTCGTTCCTCATCGGGCGCCGACTGCTCCATCAAACTGTGACTCTGCTGGAGCTCATAGCTGGAAGCCTGGCAGGATGGATTCTCTCACCAGAGCCCAGCTGCCCATAGGGTCAAACGCCACCGCCGCACTAGATGGATGCATCATAACTAATCAGGCTGTGCTGTGCTTTAATTATGTTCCCCCAAGTCACTGCATTTCTTAGTTTTGTTATTCAGAGGGAGGATAAGCTAAATTCTTAAATATATATCAACAGCCTTACACACTTTTTGAATCCCAATCAGTGAAGGTGAATCACCGGAACGGAGCTGGAGCTCTGTTTAGGAGCTCCATTGGAGCAGCTGCTCATGTGATGAGAGCCGCTGATATTATTAACAATAAACGTGACGAGAATCTCAGGTCAGGAGCTCCTGCAGTGATGACTCACGACTGAAGATCTTCTCAAGGTTGAAAACAATCCAGCTTTAGGGTCTGGATGGTGTTTGTTCAGAAACTGGAGTGTTATTGTTGTTTGTTTCATTTGTTTTTATGACGTAGGAGCACGTTGTTGTGTATAACGCAGCCACAAGCGACACAGTTATGATTCATGAAACTATTTGTGGAAAAACTGGCGTTAAACTGTTTTAGAGTTAAAGTCTGTGTAAAGGAACTTTTTGTTTCTAAACACATTGTACACATTAGAGAATAAAATAACAGCTTGTAGAAGGACTATGTGGTACTGAGTTATGGAGCTACAGACGTCTCAGGTCGGTGAGGCGTTGGAGAACCTCTCCCTCCAACATGATAGAAACTAGAGCACATTGGCAGCAGTGGTTCTCAATCACAAGCCCAGTCTGTAGTAGATGTCCAGCAATGAGTGCAAGTGGCCTCGTTTATCGTGGAAGATAATTCAGTCCACAGCCACCAACAGTGATCCGTATCTACAGCGTGTATGTGTGGTTTCTATATCTGTCCTGTTTTATTTGGTTAAACACATCTCTGATCCATGCACATTGTTGGTGAATGTGAGCTGTTGTGACGGATACGTTGCACAGAATACTGCTTATGTCATAAACTTGGGCATTTTTTATTTATCTTTAATCATTGTAATTAGACGATGTGGTCAACCTGCTGAAGCTCAGGGAGTTTGTTGCTCCTGGAACATTTTTTCTCGCTGTGGGATCATTTTTTTCACTGAAGCAGGAAGTCCTTTATGGAAACAGCACGACCACGACGAGCAGCAGAGAGAACTCTTAAGATGTCTGTCATACAGTGTGACGCGGTTATAATGCTGTAAATCATAAAAACAAACAATCTTCCCAATGGAAAGACACCAAAAAGTGGTCCGATGGACACTGGAAAGTTTAAATCCACATATTCTTTCTGTTTTTTCACATTTCTGCCTGAAAGATGGAATAATTTGACCATTTTTTTAAAGGTAAAATTCTTTTTAAATCAGGTTTCGGGGTTCAAAGGGGTTAATAGCAATTTCTGTGTCGTGACAATCTCAGAATTATTAATATTCATTACTGCTTTACACAAGTTTTAAAGTTCATCGGTGTGATCCTGAGTGATCGGCGGCGCCTTTAGAGGGACTTTCATGTGACAGGAGAGCTGCTGCTGTATCAGATATAACATGTTCAGATGTACATATCGTCCAATTTGCAGCCGTGTTAGCGAGCGCAGTCCTTCTGTTTGGCTCCGTTGCTGCAGGGCTTTGCAGATGAACAATAGGGGATAATACACAGTGGAACTCTTAAACAAGTGCACTGTTGCTAATGATGAGGTCATGTTATTTCCCACCCACTCAACTCCAAATGCAGATTGAACCAGACACTGGCTTGCTAATGACACAGCCTTCATTTACAGCATTGCCTTAATTAAAAAGTGAATGGACCCCGGCTTTGATCTGCTCCCCGTTAACTCCGATGCTCTGGATAGCTGCCTTCTTTTGTTCCCTCAGTGACACCCAGTGGTGGACTGCCGAGGCAGAGGGAAGCCGGAGAGGCGGGGGATGAGATGTGGATGTAAAGACAGCCAGATAGGGAGATAGACGGATAGAAACAGAGAGCGGCTGCTTACTTTAGGAACCCCAGCAGAGTCCAAATGAATATCTCAACACACTATTGATCCAGGCGCTGTCACTACTATTCTTTATCTCAGCCCTCCCACCGCCCGCTCACAGTCTCTCCATCTTTTGCTCTCTTGCTGTCAAATTCAAATTCGTCTCTTTTTTTTTTTTTCTCCCTCTCTCGCTCGCTCGGATTGTCTCTCACTCATATGGTGCCCCGGGGTATAATCAAATAACTGCCACAGAGATGGAGTGTATCAGGAACTGGCATGCAGCTCGGTGTGTGTGTGTGTGTGTGTGTGTGTGTGTGTGTGTGTGCTCTGGTACCTAATGTGCTCACAGAAATAGACAGAACCTCGAGGGGTTGGTTGCTGGACCGGCCTGGGTTTGAGTGACTTTTGGGTTTTAAGCGGTGATGTTTCAGAAATCACGTCCATCAAAACAAATTCTGTTTTTAATGAACGCTTACATCAGCGCAGCACGAAGGTTTCATATCAAAGCTTTTAGACTTAATGTGTGTTAATGTCTGCGTTCAGTCAGTCGTGAAGCTGCAGCATCGTTTTGTAAAGTAGACGCGTTTATGCATGCGTACTGTTCTGTTCCTCTGGACTGGATCTGCTTTTCACGGTTTGCCCTTCAGCACCAGAGAAAAGGAGAGTTGCATTCTGCAGTCTGGAGTCTGTGGTATTGATATCTCAGATAACTGTGTGCTACCAACAGTTTGTGTTCGGCTCCATCATGTTCCAGCTCCAACACGGCTCCTAAAAGCACAACAGCAAAAAAAAAAAGAAGAACTTGTATCTTCCTCACGTCTTCCTGCAGCACCGTGCAAAGTCAACGTCAGGTCATGCAGGAAAGTAGCCGTAAACATGTAAACAGCGTGTTTAGACTGTTGAACACATGGTTAGAAGTAGAATAAAGCATTTATTTTAGGTTTTATCTGGGATTCAAACCCCACTCCCTCCCCTGAGTGGAAGTCGCCCATCGCACCACCACGTTTTGTTCTCGCTGTGGACTCGTTGTTTATCTGCCCTGTGATTGGCTGGAATCTCCCATCAAGATGTTTTGGAAAATGAAGCAAAGAGGAGCGACAGAAGTCCAGCTTGATCAGATCACTTGAATTACAACCCCAGCTTTAAGTGATGGTAGTTCAACAAATCTCACCTTTAACACGGACCACAGCTACTGATTCTGCTCAGTTCTCAACATGCCAGTAATAATTTAATGAATGCTAAATCTGTGAAAGAGCAGCTGGATTGCAGTACGTCGTATAGAATTATATAGTAGAATAGAAATACTTTATTTATCCCAGACCTGGGAAATGATTTTGTTCCAGCAGCAAAAAGAAAAACACCAAATCACAGCAAGTTAGAAAATATAGTAAAAAATTAAGTCTATAGAAATAGAATAACAGAAAAAGGGCTAAAGTGAGCACAGCGTGGCCGACTGAGAGCAGAATGAGGATTTCAGAATTATAACAGCAACAGAAATGTGCAGGTTGTATGAAATGAAAAATAAATAACGGGCTCAGTACAATTAACCAAATACTACCTAACAGTGCAGCAACCTTAAAATGAACAACAGTGAACATATCAATAGATAAAGATATGTGTTTTTGCTCTTTAAACTTCAGCAGTTTGTCACTTCCTTGTATTTCACTGAGTCATTTTTGCTGCTAATGCTGGCCGAGCATCGAGCCAACACATCCCAGTTTGTACTCAAACTGGCCCAGTGACGCTCTTATGACCGACCAGGACCAAATCCCTGCAGCCGAAATCTTGCAGAAATCCTTCCAACAAGGCTGCCGACTGCTTTCACAACAGAACAACAGAACAATGCTCTTTTTTTGTATGATATTCAACAATCACAATGAGTGCAGCTTCTACGTACATTAGCCCGGCTGTGTAATGTCATGACGTGTGTGTGTGTGTGTGTGTGTGTGTGTTTCTAGCCTTCAGAGGAAGTTTGTATTGAGAAAAATAGAGACCATTAACCAGGCTTTACTGGGTTCTGCTGCCTAATCAACCACTAACTCCCTCAGATCCTGCAGGTAATACCAGCGCCAGAGAAGAAGGGAATGAGGGAGAGAAGCTGAATTAGAGAGACAATGAGGGATAAATGAAGAAATAGATAGTTGGAGAGCTGGAGATGAGGGGGGACGAGATAATGAGAACGGGGAGAAACCGGAGACAGAGAGGCAAAGAGACGAGAGAGGCTGCTGGTCAAGGTCAGAGACGGAGCAATATGAAGTTAAAGTAAAGGTCATGTGATCTGAAATAAATGCCGTCTGTCATATCTGGTTCAGATCTGAGCTCTACACTCTGATGTGTTCAGGGATTAGACTTCCAAGTTGCACATTTAACTGTAATAAGTCTTCCCCCAAAGCTAAACCCATAAAAACATTAAACACCGGTCAGCTGGGGAGGGAGGTCTGGCCGCTTTGGATCAAAACGTTGCCAAAGGTCGCAGAAAAACCTGAAAGTATTCATGTGGAAATCAATACGAGCAGCAAAATCCACCGCTCAGTGGGAGAAAGCCTCCAGGATCGCCTCGTGACCCTGAAGCTCTGAGGTCCGTTCATGAGGTCGGCATCCTGAGTGGCTGGAAGATCTTCAACATTCATAGACAGCTTGAAAACAAAAACATAGAGAAGAGTTCCATTAAATGTCAAGAGTTAATGTCCAGCAATCAGTCTATTAACTACCAGCTTTAACCTTTTACCGTGTGTGTTCTGAGACTGA
>NW_007577807.1:70266-73469 GCF_000690725.1 Stegastes partitus | reverse complement strand
AAGTCAAGAGGATCCACTTTGTTTGGAAAAATCTCAGATTTCTGCATAATCGACGTCATCCCCAAACGCTCCTAATTGTCACGTTGATTATTTATAACAAATAGTATAATGAGCTGTGAAATTAAGATTATCCAGCTTTCTTAGGCGCATTAGAGCCAATAAAAAAAATGCAGTCTTCAACTCATTCTGAATGACCCCGTCGTCCAATAGTGCAATCTGGGGAGTTTTTTTCCTGCTCAGATTTTTGTGCAATTTCATGGTCTCTTCAGCTCCTTTAACCTCGGTGACAGAGCAGTTAAGTGATGCAGCGAAGAAGCAAAACTCCACACATCACTTTATTTCAGTCTATTCCAAACTCAGCGCTCTGCAGTTAGAGCTGAACAAAGTCAGAGAATGGGCTCCTGTTTTCTCCAGCTATAGGGTCAGTCAAAGTTTAAATCCACACCAAATGCTATCTTTAAAATGTATGAGAACTAAAATTGTGCCTATTTAATATGTTCACTTCAACATGTTGTACTCGTGAAAGATGTCGACTTCCTTCCATCCAGAGACATAAACTTCGCTGTTTTCTGTCCTGAGCAACTGTTCTTCACTTTGCTGTCAGTAAAACATTTTAGGTTGCGTCTCATGCCTCCTCCCACTCACTTCACCAGAAGATTAAAACATTTCCAACTCTCCATTGTTTGTGTTTGACCCCCACACAGGCCACCTCCATGTTTCATGCTCTCATCCATACAGTGCTCAGAAACCTCTCTGCACTCTGCCCTTCACTTTTCTTTCTCTGCCAGTGTGAGCACGTCTGAATGCTGATGCTGCTGCTGCTGCTGTTGTTGTTGTTGTTGTGCTTCTCCTCAGGTTGCGTGTCTAATTAATCATTACCACCCAGGCTAACGCTGATGAAACTCAGAGCCTGTGTTTTACTATTTATGCTGTTTAAGGGAACCTGGACATTTTGAATAACAACGCTGCTTCTTTGCTTGTTGTGTTTAATATTCTGGTTTTGGTACATTTCGAGTAGAAGTCAGGGAGCAAATACCTGCGTGAAGGCAAGTGGATGATCTGAACTTCCTGCTGTGACAGACGCAGGAGCTCCATCTACATCCAAATCACACACAGTCAACACTACAGCGAGGAAAATGTGTCCACTGGTCCATTTTCCTTTGTGCTGAAGCTTAATTATGATGTTAACCTGCTGTACGGAGTTTTAACTGAGGCTCACATCTGCAGATTATATACGAGGTGAGTCAGAAAAGGTCCAGGACTGGTGTCACCAAACTACAAACTATGAGTTTTCACCTCCAGATGATCAACCAGCACGTCTACAAAGAGATCCTGCAGCGTTTGCTTTGTTCAGAAGAGGCAGAGTTGTGTCAGGACCAGTGGAGGCTGCTTCACCATGACAACCTGCTCACAACGCCCTGAGCATCCCACAGCTCCTGCTGAGAAGAACATCTCCTCCCTACTCACCCCACCTGGCTCCGTGGGGTTGGTTCCTCTTCCCCAAGCTCAAGGGGGTCATCAAGGAGACCCGTTTAGAAGACGTGGACGACATCAAGATGGCTGTGAGGACGGAGCTGAGAGGATCCTGGAGAATCCTTCCAGGAGTGCATGGCGGCGTGAAGAGAAGGCTGGAGGAGGGTGGTGGACTCCAGGAGGGTTACTGGGAAGGTAGTTTGGATTCGACATATATCTTTCCTGACACCAGTCCTGGAACTTTCCTGACACACCTCACATCACATTCGATCCACGATTGTAGACCCTCAAGATTCAAGTGCGTCAGTGTACGTATGAGCAGCTACGTCGACAGTAAATAGAAACCCAGACCAGGATCTCTGCTCCCCCACAGTTAGTGACGGTTACCCGCAAATGTTCTCTGGCAGGACTGAATCTATCAAGTCCTTTTTTTTTCTTTCCGTAGCTTATTTTCCAAGCATGACTGACTGTCGAGACCTCGCTCTACTGGAGTTTTAAAACCCACAGTTTTACAGTGAGGGAATCCAATTACATCCAGCACCTGGAAAAAGACGGGGAGACAGAGAAGGAGATAGACAGAAGGGATACTGACGAAGAAAAAGAGGAGGGAAAAAAAATCAATGACAATCCAACTGAGGTGGAACTAAGCTTGACGGCGCAGCTCCTTTCTCTGCTTTGCACTCGTTTTGCGATAAAAGCAAACGTCTGTCTGGGTGTTTATTTCACATGAACTCACCACATTAACCTCCTCAACACTCTCAATGATTTCTTGTTTCTTTATTCATTCTTTCTTTTTTGTTTTATCCCTCTTTCCTTTCTCTGCTCCGTCGTTTTTTCCAGCTTCTCGTTATCTCTTCGTCTGCTTTCATCTGTCTCCTGTGTTTGAATTTGTGGCTGCTGCTAGTGTATACCTATACCACCCCAACACTGCCTGTTAGCATTAGCCTGACGATGGACACTGATCTGGTGTCAGTGTGGTGGCTAACACCAGTTTTACCACTTGGAGAAGTTATCGGCCAATCAGAGTCTTCTTAGTAAGTCGAGCATCAGTCTTTGAATACAGAAAAACTCCTTCAGCAGCTCAGCCTGGAGGAGGCAACGCACCAGTTCCTGACAGAGAACCACGGACTCAGACTTCCAGGTGCAGTTTCTTGTCTTGGCTGCTTCACACTCACCCTCACTGAAGGGTGACGAAGCCAATAGAAATACGTCATCTGCATAAAGCAAAGACTCTTTCTTCTCTGGATAATACAACATGTCCCACTGATTAAGCAGCTAAATGACTGCAGTCAGCCATAAGGTGTCTGGCTGGTTACTGAACGGCCGTTCACTGTCAAAGAAGAGAAATGAAAGCTCTGTTCATGCAACTTGACAACAAAGTCCCTCTACAGCAGAGTTGGTTAAGAAGCTGGCCGCCAGCTATGATCCCATGTAGAGTACAGGTCCTTCACTTGAAGTCTGAAGCTGTGGATGTGGAACAGTAACAGTGGAATATATATATATTTATGTCTAGATGGTATCAGCGCTGATGCCAACATGATGAAAACATAAAAAAAAGTGTCCTCCACTTGTGTTTTAACCACCTGGTCATGTTGCAGAGTCACCACTTTACTACCACGTTGGATGGATGATGGATGGATGGATGAATGGATGGATGGATGGATGTTGGATGGATGGATGATGGATGGATGGATGGATGGATGATGGATGGATGGATGGATGGATGGATG